>NC_059106.1:56024637-56160725 GCF_020740685.1 Jaculus jaculus | reverse complement strand
TTCCAGATCAGCCTGAGCTAGAGTGAGACTCAACCTCAAACAACAACAACATTTTTTTTTTTAGTGTAGTGGCTCACACCTTTAATCCCAGCAGTTGGGAGGCTTTTGGTAGGAGGATCTCTGTGAGTTTGAGGCCAGCATGAGACTGCATAGTGAAATCCAGGTCAGTCTGGGCTAGAGTGAGACCCTACCTCAAATCAAATGAACAAATACATTTTTTAATTTAGTTATTTGCAAGTAGAGAGTGATTAGATAGATAGAGAGAGAGAGAGAATGGACATGCCAAGGCTTCTTGCCACTGCAAACCAACTCCAGATGCATGCACTACTTTGTACATCTGGCTTTATGTGGGCACTAGGGAATCAAACCCAAGCTGTCAGGCTTTGCAAGCAAGTGTCTTTAACTGCTGAACCATCTCTCCAGTCGCCATTTTAAAACATGCAACTTGGAAACAAGCACTATCAACACTGAGCCATCTCTCCAGTCATAAAACACACAACTTGGGATTCTGGTTTCAGGATCCCTTCTTCTGAAGAGAAGTCTGTTTTTCTGCCTCTTACTTCTGCTTTAAATAAACTGTGTTCTGCTTTATCTTACACATACACACACAGTTTAGTGGCCTTTATTGTATTCACAGTGTTGTGTCATCTTCACTTCTCTCTAAGTCCAGAACATATCCATCACTCTAGTAAGGAGCCCTGTACTGAGTAGTGGTCATCCCCTGGACCCGGCCACTTTCTGTCTCTGGGGATATGCCTGTTTTATACGTTTCCTAAACATGGACTGTGGCCTTCTGTGTCTGGCTTCTTTTACTTAGCAGTATTTCATCACGGGTTTCTTTCGAAAGCAATAATAATGAGGAAAGTGGACACACCAGAGAGTGTGGTAAGCATTGTCCATGGATGAACTAGTGGTCTGCACATAAGGAAACTTGCAAGGTATTGGCATGGTGATACCCCAGCAAGCAGGATGGCCAGGTAACAGACAGGATGCCCTCGCACTGTCCTGGCCATACTTCACCTATGAAGTTTCCCCCTCATTGTCTGAAAAGCAAATACAGCTGCAAGCTGTGTATTTATCTTTGCTCAGTCTGGCAACTCTACCAGCCCAAAGTGGCAGAGCCAGGATTTGTACTTGGGCCGTTGGCCCAGATCTGTGCTTCCTGCCCTCTGTGCGGGTGATGCCTAGTTCCCCTCTCTAGGGCCTTTGCGGTCACAGTTCTCAAGGGCTGTCCAGGTATCCTTAGCTCCCCACCCTCCACTCCCTGGGCTGAGGATCAAACCTAAGGCGCTGCATTTCAGGTGATTCTCCAGGGCATATGGGTGTATGGTGAAGGCATCGGGAGCCCTTCCTGGGTGAGCACCCCCACGTTAGCCACTTAAATACCTCATGGGGTTCTGTGAATGAGATAGGGACTATTGTTATCCCACCTAACAGAGAGGGAAAGGGAGGCTCAGGGAAGCTAAGTGTCTTGCCTTACTCTTGCCATAGCTAAAAGCACTGAACCTGAATTAAAAATTTTTTTTTAAGATTATTTATTTGAGAGCGACAGACACAGAGAGAAAGACAGATAGAGGGAGAGAGAGAATGGGCGCGCCAGGGCCTCCAGCCTCTGCAAACGAACTCCAGACGCGTGTTCCCCCTTGTGCATCTGGCTAACGTGGGACCTGGGGAACTGAGCCTTGAACTGGGGTCCTTAGGCTTCACAGGCAATCGCTTAACCGCTAAGCCATCTCTCCAGCCCCTGAACCTGAATTTAGACAGTGTGATGTGAAAGCTGGAAGTTTGTTTTTTTTTGTTTTTTTTTTTAATCAAGTAAACAAATAAAATCCCTGTTATGGGGCTGGAGAGATGGCTCAGCACTTAAAGCACTTGTCTGCAAAGCTTAAAGACCCAGGTTCAATTCCCTAGTAAAGCCAGATACACAAGGTGGCACATGTATTTGGAGTTTGTTTGCAGTGGCTAGAGGCTCTGGCTTGTCCTTTCTCTCTCTATATATATCTGCCTCTTCCTCTCTCTGTCTCACATAAATAAATAAGTAAAATATTTTTTAAAAATCCTATTACCTTTTCTGTGTTACCATAGGCCTGGCTAGTATTCATTCATTCATTCAAGCACTCATTAATGTCCACAAGTAGTCATGGACACCCCTGTTTCAAGCCCTGTGGTGGGTGGTACATATACAAAGTCAAATGAAGTGATCCCTTCCCTTCTGGAGTTTTCAGCCCCACCAAGATCACGTGGCCCACAGAGTCATGAGTGTCCTGATAAAAGCCAATATCTGGCTCCGGATAACATAAAGACAGATCAGTTTCTGCAGTGGTGGAGGCAGGGTGGTGGTGGGGTGACCCAGATGCTGAGTCAGGAAAGATAGAGTGTTTACACATGGAAGAGGGAAGGTCCCCTCAGGCAGAGGTTGCAGCACAGGCCTGGTGGCCAGACACAGCTTGGCATAGTCAGGAACTTGCCAGGAGCTCCTTGGCTGGTACTGCAGGGGTTAGAGAGGGGAGAGCAGGGGGTGAGGGTGGTCCTGGGCACCAGGCAAGCCCAGAGGGTGGGAGGCACCAGATCTTTCCCCTAGGCTGGATAGAATCCAGGGCCGGTGGCCAGAGGTCGGATGGGAAGCTTCAGCCAACTTCAGAGTTGAAGTTCTTACTCTCTTAGCTCACTACTGCCGAGAAGTCTCCTGAGGAAAATCCCAGCCAGGAAACTTGGGGTTTGCAGAGGCCTCCCTGTAGTTGAGGGTGGGGCTCCCTTCCTGCAGCCCCTCTTCCTCTCTGCTGCCCACCACCCTGTCAGGGGCAGCAGTGAGACTCATCTGGTGAGGCTGGACAGGTGCCCGGGCTGGGGAGCTGTCCTTGGAGGCCCCTAGTGAGGGGCACACAGGGGCAGGCACTGGCTCCAGTGGCTCAGGAAGGAAAACAGCCAGGGATCCTGAAATAATAAATGGTGGAGCCAGCAGGAGCCTCCCTGTCCCCGCCCAGCCCCTTCATTCCAGATGAGGAGCCTAGAAGAGGGAGGCCCAGGGAGGGGATACTTACTGAGCAAGGTCTCTCCGAGGGGCTGGGGCTAGTGCCCAGGCCTTGCTGGGTGGCCACACAGGGGCTGTGGCCGTGGCTCTGCATGCAAAGGCAGAGGGTGGAGGACCCCTACCCCTCCTTAGCTCCCTGACTTCCCCAACGGCCTTGCAGAATATGGGACCCTGATTCTGAGTCCCCAGCATCTCCCTGGAGTGGAATTTGGAGCTCATGCCCATCAGATCTAAGTTGTACAGGTGGAGAAACGGAGGCGCAGAAGAGGGAAGGAGCTTTCTCAGGGATATACAGGGGAGTGGTGGTCAAGGATGGCCAGAATCTCAGCACATCATCTCTTCTGGTTTCCAGTCTAGGGAACTTGATCTTATGACCTTGTGCATGCGCACTGCAAGACCAGACCCTCTGTGTTCCTGCATCATCCCAGAGATATGTATGTATGTGTGTGCGTGTGCATGTATGTGTGTGTGTGTGCGTGTGCATGTGTGTGTGTGTGTGTGTGTAAGCTGGGCATGATGGCTTTCATACCTGCAGTTCCAGTACTTGGGAAACTGGGGCAGAAAGATTGTCATGAGTTTTCTGAAGGTAGCCTGGGCAACAGAATGAGACCCTGCTCAAGAGGAGAGAAAAGGGGGGGCAGGGAGAAAGCTCAGTTGGTATAGTGCTTACCTAGCATGTGAGAGGCCCTAGGTTCAATTCCCAGCACCACATAAACCAGTCCTGGTGTACACACCTGTAACTCTGTCACTAGGAGGTGGAGGCAGAAGGATCAGAAGTTCAAGACCATTCTCAGCTGCATAGAGAGTTTGAGGCCCACCTAGGCTATATGAGAGCCTGTTTCAAAAGAATAAAAGACTGGATTCTGGGTTTGCCTCAGGGTTTGCTGGAGCAGAGGATTCCCTAGGCAGAGGGCTCCATACTTCCTCCAAGACCTTAAGCTAGTTGCCAAACCTTCCCTCCTTCCTTCTCTGTGAATGGAACAGGGGTGTTGGGAGGACAGCATGGCATCCCCAGAGAGCCTACCCCAAACTAGCACCCGTAAGTGTGTCTGTAAGTCATTTCCTGGTGGCGTAGACTTAGGAGCCTGCTTGGAATCTGCGTCCTTCCTGTTGGGTGATTGCTCCTGGCCAGCGCTGACAGTATTCCTATCACCTGGTCCTGCCCGGGGGACAAGGCTATGCTCCCTGTGTCCCGTCTGGACCTGGGCTCCCCGCGTTCAGACCCTCCAGGAGTGCCATGGCTTGTAGGATGAAGGCAAAAGGTTTGTTTAAAGCTCACCCTGGAGCCCACCTGCCTCTCCAGAGTCTAGGTTCCCAACCTGACTCTACTTGTGTGATTTTGAGCACATGCCATAACTTCCCTGGTCCTCAGTTTCTTCATCTGTGAAGCCTCCAGGGCTTGCTGAAAGGATCACATGCAAGATGTAGGGAGGCCTTGTGCTGGGGGTGGAGCCGGCTGTGTGATGATGGACAGGCCCTGGGGCTCGCTGTTAGTCAGCACGCTCCCCAGCTGGTCTCAGCTCTGGGGCCTCGCTGCTTCTCCTGGCCCTGTAAGGGTTGGCTCCTGTGAACCTCTGGCCATCTTCCAGATGCGAAGGGGGTCCTACCCTTGGCACCAGGTATGATGCCTCTACTCCTGTGTCGTGTCAACTTTTTATTTATTTATTTTTATTTATGAGAGAAAGAGAGAGAATGGATGCACCAGGGCCTCTAGCCACTGCAAACAAACTCCAGATACCTGCACTACCTTGTACATCTGGCTTTACATGGGTACTGAGGAATCGAACCCAGGTCCTTAGGCTTTGCAAGCTAGCACCTTAACTGCTGAGCCATCTATCCAGCCTGTGTTTTTTGTTTTAATTTATTTAATTTTTAACTTTTTAAAAATTTATTTGTTTGAGAGCGACAGACACAGAGAGAAAGACAGATAGGGGGAGAGAGAGAGAATGGGCACACCAGGGCTTCCAGCCTCTGCTAACGAACTCCAGACGCATGCGCCCCCTTGTGCATCTGGCTAACGTGGGACCTGGGGAACTGAGCCTTGAACCGGGGTCCTTAGGCTTCACAGGCAAGCGCTTAACCGCTAAGCCATCTCTCCAGCCCTAATTTATTTAATTTTTTAAATTAAGTATTTATTTATTTCGAGGTAGGTTTTTATTCTAGCCCAGGCTGACCTACCTCTGCTTCTCAAATGCTGGGATTAAAGGTGTGTGCCACCATGCCCGGCTTTAAATATTTTATTTTTATTTATTTACTTGAGAGAAAGAGAGAATGGGTACGCCAGGGGCTCCAGCCACTGCAAATGAACTCCAGACCCATATGCCACCTTGTGCATCTGGCTTAAATGAGTCTTGGGAAATCAAACCTGGATCCTTAAGTGTTTCAGGCAAGTGCCTTTACCACCAAGTCATCTCTCCAGCCCCTGTGTCATCTTCTTAAAAGCACAAAAGGCTTTACTGAAACAGTGTCTCCTTGTCTGTGACTGAAGAAGCATCACTCCTTCCAGGAGGGCTGGATGCTGCTCTGTGCTGCAATTTGCCAAGGCCTCTTAGTCTGAGGCAAACATCTTCTCTGTGTTCTGTCCCCACTTGGGCTGTGAGCACCTGAAGCTGGGATGAAGCCTGACAGCCCCCAACCCCCAGCCCCAGGACTCTGTGGACAGCGGGCATTCAGCACGAGGTACCCCTGTGGTGCACCCGGACTACTGTAGAGACTTTAGCCCAGTGCCTTGCTCTGCCTCGCCAGGAAGGAGAGGGGTGGCTTAGCAGATTCGAGTGACTCAGGGTCAGCCATCCAGAGCCCCTCAGTCACCTTTTGATGCCGGGGCTGAGCTAGGGTTGCTTTAGGGGTGCCATTTCCCAGGCCCACCTTTTCTTCCTCTTTGCCAGCCACCTAGGGAGGGTCCTGTGGGACTCAGCCTTTCTCACGCTCTGACCTGGCCTGGACACGACGGCTCAGGATTATGCAGGCTCCAAAAGCTCCCAACTTTACCAGATAGCATTTTCAATGGCAGGAGCCTGGGCCCCAGGGCTGCCCTTCGTCTTGTGCTCCTGGGAGCCGGCAGCCCAGAGGAGCTGGTGATTTGTCGGGGTCACAGCGCTGGTTAAGGGTTCGGCCAGGCAAGAAGAGCCCACCCTCCTCTCTCCACACCCTGCGCCCTTCCTGTGCGTGGTCTCTGCCCTCAGGCCACCACACCTGGCAGTTGCTTTGGCCTCTCCCTACCTCCCCCGGGACACACTCAATTTTGTCCTGGACCCCAGGCCCTCCAGCCTCCCAAATTCTCCCAGACTCTGCTGTCCTGTCCCTTGGCTTTTATTGAAAGCTAAGCTCATTCATTGACTGAAAGGGAACCAGATCCTTGAACACAAACAAGGTTCATGTAACAGCACAGAAGTTCTCCGCTTTTCTGACTGTAAGAGTCCTTTGTCCTCTTTCGTTAACTCGCATGGTAGAAGTTTTCAGAAGCACTTAACAGTGGAATCACCCAACTTCAACAAATATCAAGATTTTGCCAATCTTACTTTTTTACCTGCCAGCCCCACTTTTTTCTTTTCACGGAGAGCTTGGAACATTCACAGAAAGAACAGAATAGGACTGTGAACCCTATTCACTCCCTGTCTTGTCCTGCTTGGTCCACACCACCAGCTTTGCCAACTCTCATCTTACTTTGATTTGATTTCTGTATTCTTTCCTTATTTTTGCTCTGTTTTTATGAAACAGGGCCTTATGTGGCCCAGGCTGGCCTGGAACTCACTATGTAGCTGAAGATGACTTTGAACTCCTGATCCTCCTGCCTCCCCCTCCCAGGTGCTGGGATTGTAGGAAGGTACCACCAAGCCTGCATTTCTCATCTTTTAATTAATTAATTAATTTGAGAGAGCGAGGAAGAGACAGATAAGAGGGGGGGGAGGGAGAGAATGGGTGAGCCAGGGCTTTCAGTCACTGCAAATGAACTCCAGACGTATGAGCCACCTGTATCTGGGTTACATGGGTCCTGGGGAATTGAACCTGGGTCCTTTGGCTTTGCAGGAAACCACTTCAACTGCTAAGCCATCTCTCCAGCCCCTCATCTTATTTTAAAACAAATCCCACATGCCTGTAAATAGTGAGGACACCTTTTGTTTAAGTACGATACCATTATTGTCAACAAAATGTTAACAATAACCCTAAATCATCAGTTACCCAGTGTTAACATTTCCTGTTGTTTTATAACTGTCCTAACAACTTAAAAAAAATTTTTTTTCCGAGGTAGGGTTTCGCTCTAGCCCAGGCTGACCTGGAATTCATTATGTAGTCTCAGAGTGGCCTTGAACTCAGAGTGATACTCCTACCTCTGCATCCCAAGTGCTGGGATTAAAGGCGCATGCCACCACGCCCGGAGACAGATGTCCACTATGTAGCCCAAGTTAGTCTGGAATTCATCATCCTTTTGCCTCAACCTTCCAAGTATTGGGATAATAGATATGACCCTGACACCCAGTTATACCGTTCATTTTTTTGGGGGGGGGGTAGGATTTCAAGGTAAGGTCTTACTGTGGTCCAGGCTGACCTGGAACTTACTCTAGACCCAGGCTGGTTTTGACCTCATGGCAATCATTCTAGCTAGCTCTGCCTCCGAAGTGCTGGATTAAAGGTGTGCACCACCATGCCTGGCTTATTTATTTTTATTTTTATTTTTTATTTGACAGAGAAAGAGGGAGAGAGAGAGGAGGAGGGAACAGGGAGAGAATAGGCGCACCAGGGCTTCCAGCTACTGCAAACGAACTCCAGACGCATGCACCCCCTTGTGCATCTGGCTGACATGGGTCCTGCGGAATCGAACCTGGGTTCTTTGGCTTTGCAGGCAAACGCCTTAACTGCTTAGCCATCCCTCTGGCCCCTGGCTGTTTTTTAAAAAAGATTTATTTTTAATTAATTATTATAGACAGAGAGAGACAGAGAATGAGCATGCCAGGGCCTCTAGCCACTGCTAGAAGCATGTGCCACCTTGTGCATCTGGCTTATGTGAGACCTGGAGAATTGAACCTGGGTCCTTAAGCTTTGAAGGCAAGCACCTTAACTGCTAAGCCATCTCTCCAGCACATACCTGGCTTAAAAAAAAATTATGGTCCAGACATGGTGGTACATGCCTTTAGTCCCAGCACTCAAGAGGCAGAAGTAGGAGGATTGCTGTGAGTTCAAGGCCACCCTGAGAATAATAGTGAATTCCAGGTTAGCCTGGGCTAGCGTGAGACCCTACCTTGAAAAACCAAAATAATAATAATAATAATAATTATGGGCTGGAGGATGGCTTAGTGGTTAAGGTATTTGCCTGTAAAGCCAAAGGACCCAAGTTCAATTCACCAGGACCTATGTAAGCCAGATGCACAAGGGGCACATGTGTCTGGAGTTTGTTTGCAGTGGCTGGAGGCTCTGGCATGCCCGTTCTCTCTCTCTCTGTCTTTTTCTCTCTCAATTAAAAAATAAAAATAAAAATAAAAGTAAATATATATATATGAATTTATTTGCAAGCCAGGCATGGTGGTGCACACCTTTAATCCTAGCACTCAGGAGGCAGAGGTAGGAGGATCGCTGTGAGTTCAAGGCCACCCTGAGATTACATAGTGAATTCCAGGTCAGCCTGGGCTAGAGTGAGACCCTACCTTGAAAAACTGGAAAAAAAAAAAAAAAAAAAAGTATTTGCAATCAGAGAGAGACAGTGAATGCCCCAGGGCCACTTTGTGCATCTGGCCCTAAGTAGGTGCTGAGAAATTGAACCTGAGCCATCACAGTTAATTTTTTAAAAATATTTTTATGTATTAACAAGAGAGAAGTAGGAATAGAGAAAGAGGGAATGCTGGAGACAGAATGAGAGAGAAGAGCATGGGCATGCCAGGGTCTCTTGCCAATGCAAACAAATTCTAGAAACATCCACTTTGTGCTTCTGGCTTTATGTGGGGACTGAAGAATCAAACTCAGGCCATCAGGCTTTACAAGCAAGTACCTTTTATTCATGTATGTATATGCATGTACCTACAGAGGTCAAAGGTCAATGTCAGCTGCCTTCCTCAGTCATGTTTTACTTTATTGAGAACGGTCTCTTGCTGATCCTAGAGCTCACCAACTCAGCTAGACTAGGTAACCAGCAAACTGTTGGGATCCACCTGTCTCCATCTCCTCCAGGGGATTGCAGTCTCACACTGCCACACCTGGCTTTTACCTGAGTGCTGGGGATCAAACTCAGGCCCTTGTGCTCCTGCAGCCCACTGAGCTGTCTCTCAGCCCTGTTTATAGATTTTTAAAGTGTCATAAGATTTCCTCTCCTAATGGGCAGGGGAGGTGGCTCAGCAGTTAAAGGTGCTAGCTTGCAAAGCCCGTCAGCCTGAGTTTAGTTCCCCAGTACCCATGTAAAGCCAGAGCACAAGGTGACACATGCATCTGGAGTTCATTTATAGCAGCAAGAGGCTCTGGTGTGCCTATTCCTTCTCTTCCTCTCTCTCTCTCTCTCTCTCTACTTGCAAATAAATAAAATTATTTTAAAATATTTTTTATTTGTTATTTGAAAGAGAAAAAGAGAGAGCATGCATGCGCGAAAGAGCGCGCATGTCAGGGCCTCCAGCCAATGCAGATAAACTCTATATGCATGCTTAATTAATTATGTGCATTTGGCTTATGTGGGTACTGGAGAATAAAACCTGGTTCCCTAGGTTTTGCAGGCAAGTAAGTGCCTCAACCACTAGACCATTTCTCCAAGCCAAAATTATTATTTTTTAAATATTTCTTTCTTTCTTTCTTTCTTAGAAACAGAAAGATAGAGAGAATGGTCTGCCAAGGCCTCTAGCCATTATAAACTAACTCCAGATACATGCACCACCTTGTGCATATGGCTTTTTAAAAAAATATTTTATTTTTATTTATTTGACAGAGAAGGAGAGGAGAGAGAGAGAGGATGGGTGTGCCAGGGCTTCCAGCCACTGCAAAAGAACTCCAGACACATGTGCTCCCTTGTGCATCTGGCTAACGTGGGTCCTAGGGAATCGAACCTGGATCCTTTGGCTTAGCAGGCAAACGCTGTAACCTCTAAGCCATCCCTCCAGCTCTGCATCTGGCTTTTTAAAAAAGATTTCCTGTCCTAGGGCTGAGGACCTAGCTGAGGCAGAGCACTTGTCTGGCATGCTCAAGACCCTTGGTTTAATCCCTAGCACTGAAAAAAGCAAATAGAAAAGATTCCTTCTCCATTGTTTGCGTGTGTGTCTTGTGGCTGTGTGTGTTTAGCAGCTCACTTGATGTGAGACTTTTTTGTACTCTCTGTAATTTACTATGTGTTTTAAGTCTGGCTTGGTTTGTTCATTAAAACAACCTGTTTTCATCATCACGTTTCCTATGTGGAACATGTAATTTAATCTTCCTTGTGGATATCAGTTAGAGATCAAAGGAGCTGGGACTCAACCTCACAGAACTCCTTTTGAGCATTAAGGTTTCCCTGACCTTCCCACAGCAGCTGCAGTGTTAATATTGACTGACTGACAAATATAGGAAGGACAGAGGGCACCATGAATTCAAGAATGCTTTCAGAGTTCCCGGTCTTATTGATCTTCAGAGAAGTAAACATCTTTTTTTTTCTGAGGTAGGGTCTCAATCTAATCCAGGCTGACCTGGAATTCACTCTGTAGTCACAGGGTGGCCTCAAACTCACGGAGATCCTCCTACCTCTGCTTTCTGAGTGCTGGGATTAAAAACGTGTGCCACCCCGCCTGGCTTCAGTACACATCTTTATAAGGTAATCAGACAAATTTGTGAGATCCACTGGGCGTGGTGGCGCACCCTGAGACTACAGAGTGAGTTACAGGTCAGCCTGGACTGGAGTGAGACCATACCTCAAAAAACAAAATTTGTGAGATTCATTATTTTTTTTCTCTCTGAATCGTTGCTGGCAGAATGCAAAACTTCTTTTGAAAATTTGTACTTGTGCTTGTTGGGGGAGAGAAGGGACCTGGACAGGGCCTCTTGCTCCTGAGCCATCTTCCCAGCCCCTGGGAGAGTTTTAAAAACTGGTCTATAGTACCCATGTTCGCTGTGGCCCAAAGGCATGGTAGGAATGCCCTGGACCTCCCAGGTCTAGGACCCAGGTGGAATGAACAGAGGAGTTAGGTCCTCACAGTTTGGGCTGTGCAAGGAGGTACCTGTGGATTCTCTCTGACATCCTGTGACTTGGTCTCTAAGATGCCCTCAGGGTCCAAAGCAGAGGTGGAAAGTAGTTCATCTGCTCTTCCAGCTCTTGTTTCCAGCAGGTGTTTCCAGGTGAAGGCCACCTGGAGAGCCACCCAACTGTGACTGACTAATGGCCATAAGAGTTACAAAAGTGCTGACCGTACTCTAATTATAATGGCCCAAAGGAGTGCCTATCTAATGGTGAAATTTAATCTGCAGCTCCCAGGGCCTTCGAACTAATAGCTCTGCCCCTTTGCTGGGTTGCCACGGTAACCACAGCTGGCTCTGAGAAGCCACAGGAATGAAGAATGGGTACTATTGATGCATCTTGACCCAGGATGGGGGCAGGCAGAAGGCCCTTTCGGGCAGGACAGCTAGGCATGGCCTGGTACTGCAGGCAGAAAGCATAGGCCAAAGAGCCAGAGTTGTTTGTGTGTGTGTGTGTGTGTGTGTGTGTGTGTGTGTGTGTGTGTGTGTTTGCATGTGTACATGTGTATGTGTTGTGTTTTTGGGTGGAGGAGGGGCATTTCCAGTGGCTGGAATCAGCTCTTGTCTTGGGTTCGCCAGGTCTGAAGGACTCCACGGGGTTTCCCAAGTTTACATATGCCCTTTTCACACTGGCCTTCACCCATCTTTACCCAGCACCTGTCCAGGCTCTCACATGGGGCCTCTGGGTCTTAGTGTTGAAGGATAACTTGATGACCCTCAGTTCTGGTCTGGACAGAGCCCCGGACACTCTCTGGCACCTAGAGACCTTGAATGTGTCAAGGGGAAGGGAGCTGACACCCACCCTCCATGGGTAGCTTTCTCTACCTTGGGAAAGTCCTGTGTCTGCTGAAGTCTCTGTCTCCCTCCTTAGTCTTGCAGCCCTCTCCAGACTTTTCTCTTTTCTGAGGTCAGCCTCAAGAGTGTGCGTAGTTGGGGCCGACTTCGTTTCTGTGCGCAGGCCCCTTCTTCCCCTCACCCATTCCTCCCTTAAGTTTGAGGAGACAGTGAGAGGATCACTGGAGGTGGTAGAGTTGGAATTGAGGCCCAAGGTGGCTTTGGTTCCAGGATCAGAGCTGTGCCCCTGATATTTATGAGCCAGCTTAATTAACATGGACAGAACACTGGCCCTGGCCTTTTTCTGTCCCTGGTTAAGTTCTGACCCTGCCTCTGCTTAATGTTTCAGGACGCGTCATCTTCCTTATGCTGCAGCTTCATTGGCAGTGGACGCGGGGGGCCACCTACCCAGTGCATGACAAGTCAAGCCAGGCACAGCACAGGCGTGAGGGATATGTAACAGATGCTGGGGGCTGGACCTCAGCCCCTGCTTCACCTCAGTGTAGGCACATCATTATAGCATCCTGAAAGCCGGTCTGCGTTTCTCCAAATACCTTCCCTTCCCAGGCTGCTGTCCTAAGTCCCCCTTGAAATTCTGTCTTTCTTTTAATTTTTAAAAAATTTAAAATTTTTATTTATTATGTGTGTGTGTGTGTGAGAGAGAGAGAGAAACAGATAAAATTGGCAGGCCAGGGTCTCTAGCCATTGCAAACTAACTCCAGATGGATGTGCCACCTTGGCTTACATGGGTACTGGGCAAAAACCTTAACCACTAAGGCATCTCTCCAGCCCTTATTTTTTATTTTGAGAGAGAGAGAGAAAATGGGTGCACCAGAGCCTTCTAGCCACTGCAAATGAACTCCAGACGCATGCGTCCCCTTGTGAGCCTGTGCAACATTGCATGATTGCATCACTGCATTTGGTTACATGGGACCTGGAGATTCAAACATCCGTTCTTAGGCTTCACAGGCAAGTGTCTTAACTGCTAAGCCATCTCTCCAGCCCTTAAGGTTTTTTATTTGCAAGCAGAGAGAGAGAGATAGGAGAGAGAGAAAGAGAAAGAGAGAAGATGGGCATATAGACATGTCAGGGCCTCTAGCCACAGCAAAAAACTCCAAACACATGCACTGTCATGTGCATCTGGCTTCTGTGGGTACTAGGGAATTGAACCTGCGTCCTTAGGCTTCACAGGCAAGTGCCTTAACCACTAAGGCATCTCTGCAGGCCTGAAAATTCTTCCTTTAGCTTAATTCTTTGAGCTTCATTTTATCAGTTGATGTTATCAGTCATTTATACCCTAGAGTCAGTGATGTTAATGTACTTTCCTGAGAAAGGAATGGCTAGATTCTCTTAACTTCAGGTCCCACTGGTACTTGCAGTTTTGTGTTTAGAACCTCTAGCAGGGATGGGCCTCGTTTGTGTGTCCCGGTGTCTATTACCGAGGCCTGACCTAGGCACCAGGATATGGATTGCAGTGAGCAGGTGAATGAATGAAGCAGGTCCCTCTGCTTGTTCACTCTTTCCAGAGAAGCCTCCTTCTGGGATGCTTCTGATTTTTTTGGTTTTTTCTTTTTTTTTTCTCTCAATTTTTATTAACATTTTCCATGGTTATAAAAAGCATCCCATGTAATACCCTCTCCCCCCCCAACTTTCCTCTTTGAAATTCATTCCCCATCCTATCCCCTCCCCTATCTCAATCAGTCTCTCTTTTATTTTGACATCATGGTCTTTTCCTCCTCTTATGATGGTCTGGTATAGGTAGTGTCAGGCACTGTGAGGTCATGGATATTCAGGCCATTTTATGTCTGGAGGGAGCACGTTGTAAGGAGCCCTACCCTTCCTTTGGCTCTTACATTCTTTCTACCACCTCTTCCGCATTAGACCTTGAGCCTTGGAAGGTGTGATCAAGATGTTACTCAGTACTCCAGCCACTTCTTTCCAGCACTATGATACCTTCTGAGTCATCCCAAAGTCACTGCCATCTGAAGAGAGAAAATTCTCCACCCAAAGCGAGAGTAGCATTAATATAAGGGTATAAATGTTTTTTTAACTTATTTATTTATTTTTTTGAGAGCAACAGACACAGAGAGAAAGACAGATAGAGGGAGAGAGAGAGAATGGGCACGCCAGGGCTTCCAGCCTCTGCAAACAAACTCCAGACGCATGCGCCCCCTTGTGCATCTGGCTAACATGGGACCTGGGGAACTGAGCCTTGAACCGGGGTCCTTAGGCTTCACCGGCAAGCGCTTAACTGCTAAGCCATCTCTCCAGCCCAAGGGTATAAATATTAAGAGAAGTGCTTACTGGGCAGTTTGATAAGCATAGTATATACACTTATCCAGACATCAGCATATGTTATACCCCCACGTCTCATGACTACTGCTGTTTTTTAAGTTTTCAGTATCAGGGATGTGTTTACCCCCATGGAGTGGGCCTCCAGTCCAATTGGAGGGCAGTTGGTTTCCACCATGACAGACGTGCCACTATTGCACCCGTTGGCTCATTTGGGCTGGCTGGCCATTTATAAGGCTTGCAGTGTCCACTGTTGAGTATCTTCACTGGTGGTATCTCTTTCTCCCATTGATTGTTTTGGTTTTTCAAGATAGGGTCTCACTCTAGTCCAGGCTGACCTGGAATTCACTATGTAGTCTCAGCATGGTCTTGAACTCATGGTAATTCTCCTACCTTAACCTCTAGAGTTCTGGGACTAAAGGCATGCACCACCAAGCTTAGCTTGGATTAATTTTTTACTGAGCATTCAAAAACTTTCCAGTCTTGAAGCCGGGCATGGTGGGGCACACCTTTAATCCCAGTACTTGGGAGGCAGAGGTAGGAGGATTGCCATGAGTTCAAGGCCAGCCTGAGACTACGTTGTGAATTCCAGGTCAGCTTGAGCTAGAGTGAGACCCTACCTTGAAAAACCAAAAAAAAAAAAAAAAAAAAAATTTGTTTTTCTTTCCCTCTTGCCTGTTATTTTCATGACCCCATGTTCAGTTCACAACCCAGTTCAAGAAGCTTTGGCCTAGATTGAGGTGAGGTTCCAACCCAGGCCTGGCCGCCCCACTGCACCACACACCTTTGAATCACTGGGTTTGCACGGTGGGCTGGCCAGCATTGGGTTAAGGAGAAGTCCGTGGTCTTCTTGGAGCGGCCTGGCCGTACTCTGTGGTTTTTAGGTGGCCGGGATGCAAGGCCCAGGAGGGCACTAGGGAGACTGTGTTTGGAGGGTGTGAGTCAGGACACTCCGCTCAGCCTGTTCCACCTCGTGCATGTTTGCTCCAGGTGCTGGAAGGAGACCAGGCCATCCTGCAGAGAATCAAGAAGGCTGTGCGGGCCATCCACAGCTCTGGCCTCGGTGAGTGAGCCTGCATGTGCCTGGGACCCAGCGCAGCCTGCAGCCCATGCTCAGGGTCCCTCCCCACCATCTTGCAGGACACGTAGAGAATGAGGAGCAGTACCGTGAGGCTGTGGAAGCTTTGGGCAACAGTCACCTGTCCCAGAACAGTCACAAGCTGTCTACCGGTTTCCTGAATTTGGCTGTGTTCACCCGCGAGGTGGCTGCGCTCTTCAAGAATTTGGTGAGACTCCTGTTCCTTCCTACTCAGACCTCTGGCCAGGCTCAGGGTAAACTAACTGGGAAGGGCCAGTTGTGTCCCTTGACCTCTGGCCCCTGACCTAGATCCCTGTGTAGCTCTGACCTATCTTTTGCTTTTCTTCTCACCCCCAACTTTTTTTGGTTTTTTGAGGTAGGGTCTCACTCTAGACCAGACTGACCTGGAACTTACTCTGTCTCTCAGGCCAATCTCAACTTATCTTCCTACCTCGGCCTCCCCATTGAGTCATGTGAGGGCCTTGTGATGCCAGCTCCTCCCATAGACAGGCACAGGTCTCAGTTAATCCTGTGCTGGTGATGGCTGTCCTGGCTTTACAGGGCAGGGACCTAGGACATGGGCTGGGAAGCAGCCTGTGGTCTCCAGCTGGCTTCAAGCCCACCCTGCTTGGCTCTGGACCCTCGGCCTCTCTTGGATAGGTCGTCTCCCAGGCTGAATAGCCCTGACTTGGCCATTTGCTCCAGTTTTTCCCAGCATCCTCCCCAGCTTACAGGACCCTCCCCCCCTCCCCAGAGGCTGTACACTCTGTGGTGGGAGAACCTGACTAGGCTCTAGTTTGTGGCCTGGAATCCCTGCTCTGCTGTTCACATGGTCACAGCATCCAACCTACCTGAGCCCAGGCCCCTCAACTCTAAGAGTAATGGCAGCGGCTACCAGCCCAGAGTGGTGCACGTTCAGAGACCAGCCCGCAGTGAGCACTTGGTAACTGTTGGCTACCAGGGCCTCTGCCACTGTTAAATCTATGCACGTCACAGCACTGTACAATGTTGACAGTGTGGAGTCCAGCTGAGTCCAAGCCCTCCTCCACCTTCACCTCTTCCCCCCTGACCCAAGGAAGCTAGTGTCTCTGGGGATCTGCTCCATCCAGCATTGTTTAGAGGGCTGGAGACCCAGGAAGGAGACCTCAGGGAGCCGTAGCCGTGGAGGAGACATGGACTTGAGGTGTGAGTGACGTTAGGCAGTGTCTGTGGTATAGCACAGACTGAAGGACCACAGCAGGGGGACAGGGGAGTCTGGCTTAGTGCTGCCATGGTTCAGAAAAGGAGCGGTCAGCACAGGCCGGGGCACAAGTGATTGGTAGAGAGTGCCAGAGGAGGGGGTATCTGAGCTGTGTCTTGAAAGATGGGTTGAGGGCTGGGCGCGGTGGCGCACGCCTTTAATCCCAGCACTCAGGAAGCAAAGGTAGGAGGATCGCCATGAGTTCAAGGCCACCCTGAGACTCCATAGTGAATTCCAGGTCAGCCTAGGCTAGAGGGAGACCCTGCCTCAAAAACAAAACAAAACAAAACAAAACAAAAAAGATGAGCTGAGGGCTGGAGAGATGGTTTATACGTTAAGGCACACTTGTCTGCAAAGCCGAGGGACCCAGGTTCAATTCCCTAGGGCCCAGGTAAGCCAGATGCACAAGGTGGCACATGCATCTGGTTTTCATTTGTTGTGGCTGAAGGCCCTGGTGTGCCCAATTTCTAATAAATAAAATTTAAAAAAAGAAAGAAGGACAATTATGCAAGTTTCCAATAAAAAAATCTTTAAAAAGTAAAATTAAAAGTAAAATTGAAAAGCACTTTAGTAATAATTTTACCAAAATGTATGGAAACATTGAAAAAAGGAAAGAAGGGTTGAGATATTATCCAGGCATCTTTGGGTTGTCACACAGCAGAAACTCAACTTAAAGAAGGCTTTCTTTTTTTTTTTTTTTTTTTAGGTAGGGTCTTACTCTAGCCCAGGCTGACCTGACACTCACTTTGTAGTCCCACATTGTCCTTGAACTCAGAAATCCTCCTACCTCTGCCTTCTGAATGCTGGGATTAAAGGTGTGTACCACTACGCCAACAGACTAAGTTTTTTATGTTTTTTAAAATTTTTATTTATTTATTTGAGAGTGACAGAGAGAGAAAGAGGCAGAGAGAAAGAGCGTGCCTGGGCTTCCAGCCACTGCAAACGAACTCTGTGCGCCCCCTTGTGCATGTAGCTAACCTGGGTTCTGGGGAATCAAGCCTCAAACTGGGGTCCTTAGGCTTCACAGGCAAGCGCTTAACCGCTAAGCCATCTCTCCAGCCTGCAACAGACTAATTTTTAAAAAGGAAAGTTAGCCTGGTGTAGTGGCCTATACCTGTGACTGCAGCACTTGGGAGGTAGTCAGATGGATTGCCCCAACTTTGAGGCCAACCGGGGCTACACAGCTGTTCCAGGCTTGCTTGTCTCACTCACATACATACGTATGGGGACAGCAGCTGGAGTTCATTGGTTCCTGCAACTGGAAGTCCAGGGAAACAGCTGGCCAGAGGTCCAGTAGCTTTCTCTTTGTTGCTCTGTCTCTGTTGAGAGACACCAGTGGCTCAGGTACACATCTTACCAGCAGACAGTCTTGCTCCCATGACAGAAGGGTGGAATCTCAGGGAAGATTCTAACTGTCTAGCATGCTCTCACGCCTGTGCCTATTCCAATCATTGTAGCCCCAAAGTGGGAGCTGTGGGCAGGTATGGCTCCTCTATGCCCATGTTTAGCTCATGTGACCACACAAAAAAGAGTTCCCCCTGGGAAAGGGCTTCCTTACCATTCATTACAAGGGGAGACCAAGACAAATATGCACCTCCAGTTGTCCTGAGAGGGCTGGAGGAGAGGAGAAGGGGCCTTTGGCAAGGGGCAGAGGTGACAGCAAGAGTGGCCTGTTCCTAGAGCAGTGAGGTAGGGCTGAAGCAGTCAGGGGAGGGCACGGACTCCAACACCTCTGGCCCTTTTCTGCACCTCTTTCTCTCAGTTTTCTGCACCCCCACGGCTCCTCTCTCTCCTCATTTCCTGTACCCCCATAGCTCCTCTTCACCTCCTAGAGCTTCACTGTACCCCAGTCCATGGGCTGGACAGACAGTCATTTAAGGTGGAAGGTGGAGGTTGTTTCTCTGTTTTTTTTTTTTTTTTTTTTTTTTTTTTTTTTTTTTGCAGGTTCAGAACCTAAACAATATTGTGTCCTTCCCACTGGACAATCTGATGAAGGGACAGCTGAGGGACGGGCGGCAGGTGAGTATCTGTGCAGGGGTTGTGGGAAGGGGAGGCAGGGGTGGGCCCAGGGAGAGGTCAAGTGAGGGGCCGTCACGGCAGGAGTGCTGTCCCCATACCGCTGCCCTCGGACCAACTGGGGGTCCCAGCGTCCTCCTCACCACCGTGTGTGGAGGGTGGCTGGCAGGCTCGGCGATGAAGTGGGCATGTGTGGTTCCATGGCCAGCACACCTGGAGCCCGGAGACCCCTACATCCTGCTGCTCTTCCAGCAGTCCTGGATCAGCACAGATGGGCTTCAGGGGAGGAAGACAAAGTCACTTCCCGGGATAGTCTGTCCCACAAAGCCTAGGGAGGAGATGTTTTGTTTCTAGAGGGTTCCCTCCTTGGGCTAGAGCAGCTTGGGAACCACCCAAACCAGACAGGTGGCTTTTTTCTCTATGGAAGCTGGGGCTGTGAGCAACCAGGCTGGATGGGGCTTAGGCGCCCAGCCCAGGCAAGTCTGGCCAGGGGTCACCTGGGTCTCACTGGCTTGCTGTGGGTCAGGGAAACTTCTCAACTTCCCTGTGCATGTGTACACTTCCCGGTAAGAGGGTGGTCCCATTCCAGCTGGAGAAAGTGGTGGAGAAACGTTAAGGGAAGGGTTTGATTTTCATCTTCCTGCCCTTGTCCTTCTGGCTCATCTCCACCTTTTAGTGATAAGACACAAGGCAGAGCCCAGCGCCCCCCAACCCCCGCCCCCATGGCACTCTCCACCTGATTGGTTGTTGGTGGCTCTAAAAAGGAGAAGTTGGGGTGTGCTGAGCTCTGAGGAAGGTGCCACTTGGGTGTGTTAGGGGGTGTCAGTTGCAGAATGGCTCGGAGCAGCCTAAAAGAGCTGGGCATTGGGGGTCTCCCCAAAGCTAGGGGAGTGTTCTGCTCATTCTCAAGCTCATGTTTATCTTTGAGGCAATTGTTCTTGCACCCCAGGATTCCAAGAAACAGCTGGAGAAAGCATGGAAGGACTACGAAGCCAAAGTGTAAGTGGCCGTGGCAGGAGGCGTTCAGAGAGCGCGGCTTCTGTTGCAGCCCGATGCTGATCTGGGGACAGTCCTAAGGACCGTGGCACACGCCACCCAGAAAGGCATGACCGCTCGCACTCAGGAGTCACTGACAGGTGGCGGTTTACACCCATGCCTGTGTTGTCCTGGGGGCTGGACCACAAGAGCACCCAAAGAGAGCTGTTGTGTGGGGACCTTGGGGTGCGGCCTCTTGCTCCATGGTGGCTGTGTGGGTGGGGGTGGAAAAGAGGCCAGTGAGTCCTCAAGACCACCCAGCCCTGGAAGGAAGGCATTAATTAGGGCCCCACTTACCAGCGGAGGCATAGAAGGCCCAGGGAGGCTGAGTCACCTGCATAGGGCCACACGGCTAGGCAGTGGCAGAGCTAAGGTTTAGCAGCAGGCGATGGCTGTAATACAGACCTGAGTGTAGAAAAAGAATACAGGGAGGTGGTGACATGTACATGCTTCCTGTGTGTACTATATCTACACTATGTATTGTGGATATAAGAGCACCCTGAGGACAGGGGAGCCTCGTGGACCCAGTGGCCAGCTGTCCCCAAGCAGGGTTTCTTGGGCTCTGCTGAGGCCTGCTCAGGCACAGGCAGGCTCCTACTGCAGAGTGTTGTTTATTCTTCACAAAATTGTGTTTTCACAGCTGGGCATGGTGGCACACGCCTTTAATCCCAGCACTCGGGAGTCAGAGGTAGGAGGATTGCTGTGAGTTTGAGGCCACCCTGAGAATACATGGTGAATTCCAGGCCAGCCTGAGCTAAGTGAAACCCTACCTGAAAAAGACAAAAAAGAAAGAAAGAAAGAAAGAGATTTCACTTTTTTTTTTTTTTTTTTTTTTTGCCAAAGTAGAATATGTTTCCTGGGCAAAACCTAGAAAATATGGAGAAGTAAAAGAAGACAACATTTTGCTCAGCATGGTGCCTATGGCCCTGGCTACTCAAAAGGCTGAAGCAGGAGGGTTGCTTGAACCCAAGAGTTTGAGGGTAGCTTGGGCAACATTGTGAGACCTCCCACCACCCCCCCCCCAAAAAAAAACAATAAGAAATGTAGTTAGGGCTGGAGAAATGGCTTAGTGGTTAAAGCTCTTGCCTACAAAGCCTAAGGACCATGTTTGACTCTCAAGATCCCACGTAATCCTGAAGAACAAAGGTGAGGCAAGCTCAAGGTCGCACCTGCCCACTAGGTGGCACAAGCATCTCGAGTTGGATTGTAGTTGCTGAGGACCCGGTGTGGCATTTTCTCTGCCTCTCTCTCTCTAAAATAAAAAATAAAAAAAATTAAGATTAAAAAAAGAAATGTGATTATCCTTAGGAAAGCAGTAGAGTCACATTGGGGAAATGTCTAAAAGTTCTTACCTAGAATTTTTTTAAAACAAGGGATGTGTAGCACTATAATTTATAATGTAACAAGTAAGGTGGAGAGTTGGAGAGATGGCTCAGTGGCTAAAGGCACTTGCTTGCAAGGCCTGGGTTTGATTCCCCAGTACCCACATAAAGCCAGATGCCCAAAGTGGTGCATGTGTCTGGAGTTCATTTACAATGGCAGGAGACCCTGGCTCACCCATACTCACTGTCTATGCTTCTCTCTCTCTCTCAAGTAAATGAATAAATAACTAAAAAGCAAGGTGGAGCCAGGTGTGGTGGCTCAGGCCTATAATCCCAGCACTTGGGAGGTGGAGGCAGGAGGATCAGGAGCTCAAGGCCACACTTAGCTACATAGGGAGTTAGAGGCCAACCTGAACTACTTGAGACCCTGTGTCAAAAAAATAAATAAGGATCACTGAGTTCAAGGACAGCCTGAGACTATATAGTGAATTGCAGGCCAGCCTGAGCTAGAGTGAGACCCTACCTCAACAAATAAATAAATAAATAAATAAATAAAAATAAGAAACCAGGTGAAGTAGGAAGAAACTACCAAAATATAGGAGAAAAATCTTTAATTTTCAAGCCTGAGACAGTAACATTTTTCCATTTATTTTTCTACATGCAATGAAAATTTTTCACAAAATGAGATCAAAGTAATGATACTATTGTGTAATCTGTTTTCATTCAGAAATATATCATGAGGGGCTGAGAGGTGGCTCAGCAGTTAAGGGCATTTGCTTATAAAGCCTAATGGCCTAGGTTCTGTTCCCCAGCCACCCATTTAAAGCTGGATGGGCATTCATTTGCAGCAACAAGAGATCCTGGCATGCCCCCCCCACACAAATAAATTTTAAAAATTTAAATAAAAACAGTAAAACATGGGGCTAAGAGATGACTTAGCAATTAAGGCACATGTTGGCAAAAGACCCAGGTTCAATTCCCCAGGACCCATGTAAAGCCAGTTGCACAAGGTGGCACATGCATCTGGATTGCTTGCAGTGACTAGAGGACCTGGTGTGCCCATTGTCTTTCTATCTGTCTCTCTTTCTCTCTTCCAAATAAATAAATAAAACATTTAAAAAAACCCACACACATCCAAGGCCTTGCAGGTCCTAGCATGAGAGTCACTTGCCTTGGTGTGCTCAGTTTCCTAATGCATGGCATCTGGGTACAGAAAATGACCCAGTTCCCAGATGAGGAGACTGAGGCTCAGAGAAGGGAGGCAAATGCAGCTCATCATCAGCAGAGCTGGGATTAGTCCACCCTATCTGCTCTGCTTGGTGGGGGTGGGGGGGAGCAGGTGTCCATTTGGGAGCAGAACTGTTAAGCAAGTATCTTTCCTGCATGGGCTTCCTGGTCACATGTGCCCAGCCTGCAATATAGAAACACATTACTGGCTCTTATGGGTGGTTTGATGGGTATGGGGCTTCCAGGAAACCAGATCCATACAGATCTATCATCTTCAAAGAGAAAACAGTCAACTTTGAAGATCTGCAGGGGAAAAACTCTGGTTACTTTATTAACTTTATTTTATTTTTTTAGTTTTTCGAGGTAGGGTCTCACTCTAGCCCAGGCTGACCTGGAATTCACTAAGGAGTCTCAGGGTGGCCTCAAACTCACAGCAATCCTCCTACCTCTGCCTCCCAAGTGCTGAGATTAAAGGCATGCGCCACCACACTCGGCTTTATTTTTTTGTTCCTCTCTGGAGGTTAATTAACCCAGGGCCTTGTGTACGCTGGGCTCTCCATTCCTATGCTGCAACCCCAGCCCAAAACACAGGTTTCTTTTTCCAAAAAAACTTACTATTTTTGCATGTGTATTCATGTTTGTTATGTGTGTGCTGTGTTTATGTGTATGTGGGCACGTGTGTGTGTAGGGGTACACTAATTTGGCTAGATTCACTAGCTAGCAAGCCCTAGCAAACTTCCTGTCTCTGTCTCCCCAACTCTAGGATTATAGGCACGTGCCTCTGCACCTGGCTTTTCCATGGGTGCCAAGGATTTGAGCTCAGGACCTCATGATTGAGCCCCAAGTGCTTAACTGACTGAGCCAGCTCCCCAGCCCTGGGACACAGGTTTCCTGTGCTTTGAACGGGAAGCTCTGTGGACTCAGAAGAATGAAGGCATTCTGTGGTCATCGTAACCCACACACTCCTAGGTGCCTTCCAGCTAATCACCATTAGTCACTCCACGTCCCAACCGGCCCTGATATAAAAACCTTCCCATCCTTTCTTTTTGGGCTAAAGAGTTAGGAGTTTAACATGGTTGGAACCAGCCCTGTGGAGTCTGGCTCCCATTGTACCAGCAATACCCGTTCATCTCCATCTCTGAGCTCTACAGCTCCTGGGCTCTCCTGCCTTGGCACAGGTCCTCCTGTCCTGGCCTCCAGTCCTCCAAGCTACCTGCTCAGCCTTCAAATCCCAACACAGACATCACTTACTATGCAGCCTTGATGAGGCTGGGTCCCCATTTTACTGGCCTGTCACTGTTGCAGTCTGGTTCACGTTGCCCGCCCCGTGGACCCTCTGGTTGCCCCGATTTGCCTTGTCCTCCGTGTTGTCAGGCCTGGCACGTGACTAGTTCAGACAAGGGCTTTGTCCCCCATGCTTCTGGGTCTCTGGCAGGGATGGCGGATGGAAGAAGGCCTGGGGAGTGTTGTTCAAAAGTCTCTTTGCTTATGGTCTAGGGCCAAGGTGGAGAAGGATCGAGATCGGGCCAGGGTGACCGGAGGAAGCCCTGTGGAGATGGCCCAGGATACACAGCGGGAGCGACGTGTCTTCCAGCTGCACATGTGTGAGGTAGGGGGTGTCCCCGGTGGGGATGGGTAGGTATGTCTTCCTGTCTCTCTCCTGAACCTCCAGGGGTCCAGTCGCAGTCTCTAGGGCCAGCCAGCTGGCCTGTGGGATATCACCAAGGCCCAGACATGGTGGAGAGGATTAGCCTGGGGTGAATGGAAGCGGAAACCCTTGTCCCCAGGGTCCAGCCGTGGCTCACCTCAGGCGTCCTGCCCCCCCCCCCACCCTCCGCAGTACCTGATCAAAGCTGGGGAGAGTCAGGTGAAGCAAGGCCCCGACTTCCTTCAGAGCCTCATCAAGTTCTTCCATGCCCAGCACAAGTAGGTGGCACCTCATCCCCACCCCTAATGCTTTGGATAAGAGGGCAGCAAGGCACCCCTCCAGGGTTGCGGACCCTCCAGGTCTCTGGAGAAATGTTCTAACATCATGGGCAACACTTTCACACAGAGTGCCTGATGAGTCAGGCACTAAGAACTTGGCACATGTGATCTCACTGCCAACCCCACTTCCATAGCAGGTGCAGCCATTATCCCTATTTTACAGATGGAAAATCTGAGCCCCTCTTAGCAAGCCTGCACAGCTAGTAAGAGGGATCTGAACCCAGAGGGTCTTGATTCTGGTGCCTCCTTCACCCTGGGGTGTCCAGTGGGCACTAAAGCATCTTTCCCCACTTCTGGCTTCATTCACATTTTCACCCCACCCTGGAACCCCCGCCTTCTTCCGTCTCTCAGCTTCTTCCAAGATGGCTGGAAGGCAGCTCAGAGCCTGTCCCCCTTCATCGATAAGCTGGCAGCCTCGGTCCACGCAGTAAGTCAGGCCTCTTCCTCCTGTGTGTCGTTGCCCACTCTTGTCTTCTGGGAAGCTGTGAGTGTGTGAGATGCGGAGTGAGGCACTTTGCCCACTGTCCCTGGTCTGGCTCTGCCCCAGCCCATCTGGTGGCTGGCCACAGGGGCTCTTCTTCTGCCTTATAGCTGCAGCAAGCCCAGGAGGAGGAACTACAGAAGCTGGCCCAGCTCCGGGACTCGCTCCGAGGGACACTGCAGCTGGACAGCAGAGAGGTCAGGCCCTGAGTCATTCCCAAAGAAATGCCCCTCCTCGGGCTGCTGTGGGTGGAGGGAAGCAGGGAATCCCCCCGCCCCCCAAGTTCCCTGAGGAGCAGTCAGCATGGGGCTCTTCCCTCCCAGACACCCTGAGGTCTTCTTTGCATGTCTGAGGGGCAGGAGCACCCAAGCCGGAAGAACTCCGGGGGAGGCTACAGCATCCACCAGCACCAAGGCAACAAGCAGTTTGGGACGGAGAAGGTGGGCTTCCTGTACAAGAAGAGTGATGGGTAAGTGATTCCGAGAACTTGGGCAGCTTGGCCACAGATGCACAGCTAGGAGACGAGGCTCAGGGAAGCTGCCCAAAGAGATGGCTCATCATTGGTGTAGACTCTTTTGTTCACTCTGATGGTACATTATCAAAGGACAGCGGGGCATGTGACCATCTATTTTTCAAAAAGAGCAAGCCAGGCATAGTGGTACAAACCTATAATCCCAGAACCCAAGGGACTGAGGCAGGAAGATTGCAATGAGTTGGAGGTCAGTTTGGGCTTCAGCAACACCTGTCTAAGAAACCATAAAGCATGATGGAGCACCTGCTGTGCGCTCTCACTCTTCCTCTCTCCATTATCTTGGATATGGCTAGAAAGGACCGTGTTGACTGTGTCCTCCTCCCTGCTGTTATTTTTTAAGCTTTTTTTTTTTTTTTTTTTTTTTTTTTAATTTGAGAGAGAGGGAGAGATAGAGAATGGACACACCAGGTCATCCAGCCAGTCATTGCAAAAGAACTCCAGACATGTGTGCCACCTTGTGCTTATGTGCATCCTGGGGAATCAAACCTGGGTCTTATGGCTTTGCAGGTAAGCACCTTAACCGCTAAGCCATCTCTCCCCTGGTGTGTTAACTTTTTTTTTTTTTTTTCATATTTTACTTGTGTTTATTAAGGGTCTCTATCTTTTTTTCTCAATTTTTATTAACATTTTCCATGATTATAAAAAATATCCCATGGTAATACCCTTGTTCCTATTTTCCCCTTTGAAATTCCATTCTCCATCATATCCCCTCCCCATCTCAATCATTCTACTTACATATATGCAATACCAACCTATTAAGTACCTCCTCCTTTCCTTTCTCTTCTCTTTATATCTCCTTTTTAACTTACTGGCCTCTGCTACTGATTTTTTTCCTTCTCACGCAGAATCATCTGTAGCTAGGATCCATATATGAGGGAGAATGTGGCACTTGGCTTTCTGGGCCTGGGTTACCTCACTTAGTATAATCCTTTCCAGATCCATCCATTTTTCTGCAAATTTCATAACTTCATTTTTCTTTACCGCTGAGTAGAACTCCATTGTATAAATGTGCCATATCTTCATTATCCACTCATCAGTTGAGGGACATCTAGGCTGGCTCCATTTCCCAGCTATTATAAATTAAGCAGCAATAAATATGGTTGAGTACGTACTTCTAAGGAAATGAGATGAGTCCTTAGGATATATGCCTAGGAGTGCTATAGTTGGGTTATATGGTAGATCAGTCTTTAGCTGTTTTAGGAACCTCCACACTGATTTTCACAATGGCTGGACCAGATTGCATTCCCACCAGCAGTGTAGAAGGGTTCCTCTTTTTCCACATCCCCACCAACATTTATGATCATTTGTTTTCATGATGGTGGCCAATCTGACAGGAGTGAGATGGTATCTCAATGCAGTTTTAATCTGCATTTTCCTGATGACTAGTGTTGTAGAACATTTTTTTTTTAGATGCTTATAGGCCATTCATATTTCTTCCTTTGAGAACTCTCTATTTAGCTCCATAGCCCATTTTTTGATTGGCTTGTTTGATTCCTTATTATTTAACTTTTTGAGTTCTTTGCATATCCTAGATATTAATCCTCTATCAGATATATAGCTGGTGAAGATTTTTTCCCATTCTATAGGTTGCCTCTTTGCTTTATTCACAGTGTCCTTTGCAGTGCAAAATCTTTGTAATTTCATGAGGTCCCAGTGATTAATCTGTGGTTTTATTGCCTGAGGAATTGGGGTTGTATTCAGAAAGTCTTTGCCAAAACCAATATGTTGAAGCCCTGTGTTAACTTTTTTAAAAAAGTCTGTAAAATACAAAGGTCCTTAAAGATATACTCATGTTTGTACTAACTAAATGTAGTCTCAGGGTGGCCTTGAACTCATGGTGATCCTCCTACCTCTGCCTCCCAAGTGCTGGGATTAAAGGCATGAGCCACCACGCCTGACTTCAATTCATATTTGAGATCTCTCAATTTATTGTTTAGGTTAACCACATTTCTGTTATGAAGAGATTGTTCCTTTTCTCTTAGACTAGCAGCTTCTTGAGGCTGAGCTGTGTCCATCCTTCAGACCATTAATATCACCCCCCTTTTAAGTGAGAATACTGAGTGCTGTTTTTCCCCTAGGAGGGCAGGAATGTTTCCCCAACAGAAGGGGAGAACTAGGGGCCCCTAGGAGGGAAGAGATGAAGAGATGTGGTTAGAGGTCACACAGGCAGGGCCTGATTGGGTTCTCTGATGCAGGGGAGTTAAGTATGGCCTGATCTTGTCTTTCTGTCCTTCCTGGCCTTAGCATTCGGAGAGTCTGGCAGAAGAGGAAGTGTGGAGTCAAGTATGGCTGCCTGACCATCTCACACAGCACGGTGAGGCCTAGCCCAGGGTTCTGAGCAGACAGATACCAAAGTCTTCTTCCAAGGCAGGGCCCCAGAAATGTGTCCAGGGAGCTGGAGACCCTTCTCAGGAAGAAGGATGGTACCCAAGGGCCCCATTTAGCCTGGTCTACACACCAGGCTACCACCTATCACACCAGGAACTCTTAAGGAACAGGGTTTTCATGCCCATTTCACTGACTGGGAAACAGAGGCTCAGAGGATAACATAGCCTCTATCCCAAATTCCCGCAGATCAACCGGCCCCCAGTGAAGCTGACCCTGCTGACCTGCCAAGTGAGGCCAAACCCTGATGAGAAAAAGTGCTTCGACCTGGTGACCCGTGAGTGGTCCCTGCCTGGCTCAAGACTGCCCGGCCCCACACTGCCCAGTGCTTCTCCTGGGAGGCTGCAGCTAGGGCTCTGTGTCCAGTGCCACCAGTAGCCAAAGGCTCTGCAGGCTCCTGAACACTTGGGAAGCTTCATCTCCCAGTCCACTGAAGATAAAACACACCCACTTTCTACACTAAGTGTGATGGTCATGTGGAGCATATTTGAATGGTTCTGGCTTATCTAGGCTTTTGCGATTATGATTTAAATTTTCTTTTCCTTTTTAAAATATATTTAAATTTTTATTTATTTATTTTGACAGAGAGAAAGAGGAAGAAAGAGAGAGAGAGAATGGGTGCACCAGGGCCTCCAGCCCCTGCAAATGACCTCCAGACACATGTGCCACCTTGTGCATCTGGCTAACATGGGTCCTGGGGAATAAAACCTGGGTCCTGTGGCTTTGCAGACAAATGCCTTAACCTTTAAGCCATCCCTCCAGCCCATGATTTAAATTTTCCATGTGTTCTGTGGACCCTTTGAAGTGGAAGCAGGCTGAGAAAGACCTGGCCTCTCATCCTCTGGGAGCCCTTTCTGGCAGGGGTGAGGGGCTGAGTAGGGCCATAAGATGAGAGGAGGAAGTCCAGAGCAGAGATGTCCACACAGGCCTTGTAGAAGGTCTGCCCTGCTGTGGAGTATTGAGAAGGGCTGTTAGCATTTGAGTTTAGTCTTGAAAGACACCAGAGAAGGGAGGTCTCAGGAGAGAGATGGGATTAGGAGGACCAAAGGCCTGTCTGTCCTGAGTGGAGGTTCACCGAGCAGTGGTGAAGGGCAAGGCCTGGGAAGGCCTCTTAAAAGGATGGACTTCAGGGCTAAAGAGATGGCTTAGTGGTTAAGGCGCTTGCCTACAAAGCCTAAGGACCCATATTCGACTCTCCAGGTCCCAGACAAGCCAGATGCACAAAATGACGCAAACACGCAAGGTCGCACATGCGTGCCAAGTGGCGCAAGCATCTGCAGTTCCATTACAGTGGCTAGAAGCCCTGGCATACCAATTCTTTCTGCCTCTCTTTCTCTCACTGCTGCTCTGTAGCACATTTTGGAAAGACCAGTCTGTTAGGCTTGCCACAAAAGGGGGGGGGGAGTATGGACTTTATTTCTTGGTGGTAGGAACCATGGGGTCTGGGAGCAGTATGATTAGAGCCCAGGCAGAGCAGCCTGGGAGCTGGTGGTGCTGGGAGAGGTGGGAAGCCTGGAGACCAGACAGGAGGCTGAGGGGCCTGCAGGGTGGTGGCCGTGGTGGCTGATCACGCCCTTCCTGAATTGGGTGGGGGTGCTGTGTCCTGACTCTGGATCCTGGAGACTGCACCCAGGGGAAGCCTTGCTAAGGCCCTATTTTGGAGAAAACACCCTTGCTCGCAGCTCCTGGCTTAGGAGAGCCTGATCCACCCCCGTCCCACAGCACACACCCAAGACCTGCCTGACCTGTGAACCTGACGCCCTTCTCCCTCCTGACAGATAACCGGACCTATCACTTCCAGGCAGAGGATGAACACGAGTGTGAGGCGTGAGTGCCTCCTCTGGGCCATCCAGGCGCGGGGCGGGGCCCTCGGGAGCCCGGTTCCCACCTGGCCTCCCATCCCCACCACCCGCCCCACCCTGTCCGTCTGCGCAGGTGGGTGTCGGTGCTGCAGAACAGCAAGGACGAGGCCTTGAGCAGCGCGTTCCTCGGGGAACCCAGCGGCAGTGCGGGGTCCTGGGGCGGCGCGGGGCTGGACGTGGAGCCCCCGGAACTCAGGAAGCTGCTCATCGCCGAGGTGAAGAGCCGGCCCGGGAACAGCCAGTGCTGCGACTGCGGGGCCGCAGGTCGGCGCTGGGACGGGGCGGGGCGGGGCGGGCGGAGGGCGGGACCCGCGGCCCCAAGCTCCAGGCTCCAGCGGCGTCCCTCCGCAGACCCCACGTGGCTCAGCACCAACCTGGGCGTGCTCACGTGCATCCAGTGCTCTGGCGTCCACCGCGAGCTGGGCGTGCGGTTCTCGCGCATGCAGTCCCTCACCCTAGACCTGCTGGGCACCTCCGAGCTGCTGGTGAGGGCGTGGCCCGGGGGCATCCAGGGGCGTGGCTTATCCCGGGGGCGGGGCCTGGAGGGAGATCCCAGCGCTGTACTGACCCTGGATTCTACCCCCTGCCTCCAGCTGGCCTTGAGCATCGGAAACACTCGCTTCAATGAGGTCATGGAGGCCCAGCTGCCCTCTCAAGGCTGCCCTAAACCCTCCGCTGAGAGTGACATGTAAGGACGTGCTCGGGAGGGGGGATTCTGTCTCCCCCAGCTCCCAGGGTGTCAGAGGGACCTGCCATCAGGAGGCTGTGGAGAGGAGACCCTCTGACCTAGAAGTCTCCAGGACACCAGAGCACCCTGGAGGGATGCTTGCAGGGGGATCTATGGGTGGAAACGTTTTCTTTGAGAGACACTTTGGTTTTGGTAGGAGTGTCCGCAGGGGCTACATCGTGGCCAAGTACGTGGAACACAGATTTGCTCGACGGGCCACACCTGAACCCCAGAAACTCCGGACAGCCATCTGCAGTAGGGACCTCCTGTCGGTATTGGAGGCCTTTGCTAATGGACAAGACTTTGGGCAGCTGCTGCCTGGGCCTGATGGGCAGGTGAGAGTCCCTGCCGGGCTACTTATGACCTACCTCCACTTCCTCCTCAGGTCTCCTCCAAGAGCAGCTCTCATCACCACCACCACCCCCATGCCTCGCCTCCAGTACCAAATGGGAAAGATAACTACTTTGGCCAAGCACACCTGGGCCAGACCTCTGGTTTTTGTCTCTTCCTGTCTGTAAAATCAAGGGCAGTTACCTAACATCTGTGTGTCCCATCTCCTCATCTGTAAGATGAGTTGATAATAGCCTTGGAAATGGAGGACACTTTAAAAAGATTTTCTTTTTTCTTTTCTTTAAATATTTTATTTTTTTGCAAGAAGAAAGAGAGAATATGAGTGGGTGTGCCAGGGCCTCTAGCCACTGCAAACGAACTCCAGACACACATGCTACCTTGTGCATATGGCTTACATGAGTATTGGGGAATTGAACCTGGGTTGTTAGGCATTGTAGGAAAGTACCTTAACCACTGATCAATTTCTCCAGCCTAGATATTTTTCTAAGTATTTTATTTGTTTACTTAAGAGAGAGAAATATGGGTACACAAGGACCTCATGCCACTGCAAACAAAGTTTAATGGCTGAGCCATTTCTCCAGTTTGAGAAGAGCACCTCCTTGTTTTTAATTAAAAAAAAAATTATGTATTTGAGAGACAGAAAGAGGCAGATAGAGAAAGGGAGAGGTAGAAAGGGTATACCAGGGCTTCCAGCCACTGAATATGAACTACAGATGCATACACCACCTTGTGCATCTGGCTTTATGTGGGTACTTGTGGAATGAACGTGGGTCCTTTGGCTTTGCAGGCAAGTACCTGAACAGCCAAACCATTTTCCCAGCCCTAAAATTTTAAAAATACTTTTACTTTATTTATTTATTTGAGAGAGAGAAAGCGAGAATGGGCGCACCAGGGCCTCCAGCCACTGCAAATGAACTCCAGACGCATGCATGCACCACCTTGTGCATCTGGCTTATGTGGGTCCTGGGGAATTGAATTGAGGTCCTTTGGCTTTGCAGGCAAGTGCCCTAACCACTAAGAATCTCTCCAGCCCGGAGGAGCACTTCTCATTAGAGTAGGGAAAGCCACTGTATTAGCTGTTTTAACGATAAATACCATGTTTGAGGAAGGAAGGATTTCAGAAGCATTGGAAGAGCCAATCAGTAGAAGTTTCTGATTAGTTAAAAATTGGATGTTGCCGGACATGGTGGCGCACACCTTTAATCCCTGTTCTCAGGAGGCAGAGGTAGGAGAATCACTTAAGAGTTAGAGGCCACCCTGAGACTACATAGTGAATTCCAGATCAGCCTAGACTAGAGCGAAACCCTACCTCAAAAAGAAAAGAAAGAAATTGACATTGCCAGGTGTGGTGGCATGCACCTTTAATCCCAGCTGGAGAGGCTGAGATAGGATTTCTGTGAGTTTGAGGCCAGCCTGAGACTACATACTGTGCTAGGGCAAGACCCTACCTCAAAAAAAAAAGAAAGAGAGAGAGAGAGAGAGATGTTATGGGCTGGAAAAAATGGCTCAATGAATGGTTAATATACTTGCGTTGCTTGAAAAGCCTGATGGCCCAGGTTCAATTTCCCAGTACCCAAGTAAAGCCAGATGCACAAAGTGGTATGTACATGCATCTGAAGTTTGTTTGCAGTGACTAGAAGCCCTGGACACTCATTCTATCCTTCCCCCTCTCTCCCTCTCTCTCTGCTTGCAAGTAAATAAAAATATTTTTAAAAAAATGGATGTCACATCAACAGGACTGGAGGCGGGGGAAGGGGGGAAGTTGGCTGTCTCTTGAGTTGTCTGTGAGATCTTGGCAGGCTGCTCACTGGACACTGAGTACTTAGGTGAAAAGCTGGACCAGCCAGCGCATGAGCTCAGTACAAAGACCAAGGTCATGGAGGCCTCAGTGGGGGACAAGAGTGCAGGCGGGATCCTGAACCAGACCCAGACTTGGGAACTCATCCTCCCAATGGGGCCAAGGAAGAACCATGGACAAAAGCAGTAAAGGAGCAATCAGGTCTTCCCACTCTTCCCTCACATGAGGCTCCCTCCTTTCCATCTTATTTCTTTGGGATTCTGGATTCTTTGTCCAGAGGAGTCAGAGAAGGTCCAAGAAGGCAGCATTGGGCTGGTGGCAGGTGATGGAAAACTCAGGTGTGGCTATGTATTCAGGCACCTGGAGAGCTTGCCCTGCACTTGGCCATCAGAGTTGCCAGCCAAGCCTCCCTGCCCCTGGTGGACTTCATCATCCAAAATTGGTGAGAGCCTGCCTGCTTCCTGCCCGCCACCCCATGTCCCCACTTGCTTCTTCCCTCTCTCTTTCCATGGGACTTTGGCACCCCCCAACACACACACACACATCCAAAATTGGTGAGAGCCTGCTTACTGCCTGCTCACCACCCCACGTCCCCACTTGCATGGAACCTTGACACCCCCCCAACACACACACACACCTTTCTGCTCCCCTCCCCGAACTCCTCTCCCCCTAGCGGCCACCTGGACGCCAAGGCTGCCGAGGGGAACACCGCCCTGCACCACGCTGCACTCCACGACCAGCCCGAATGCCTCAAGCTGCTGCTGAAAGGGCGAGCTCCAGTGGGCGCAGGTGCAGTCCAACGCCTCCTCCAGACCCCTTTCCAAGCACCCCCTTATGAGGGCTTCTTTCCTCACACCTAGAGCACTGATAGCAAGCATGAGCTTCTCAGGCAATCTGGATCCTAATCCTGGCTTGCTTCTGACTTGTCTCTGTGACCTGGGGTGGTTTGTCATTCATTTCTTGAGCCTCAACTTACTTGTCTGTGAAATAGGAGTAACACCATGGGTCGAGTAGACCTGCTAAAAGAATAAAAAGGAAATAGTGCTTCTGAAGGTACTGAACCAAGTAAGCATTAGCTGAGGCTCCAATAGCAGGGATGGCAACTGCTACACCACATAGTGTATCATGTACCTGGTCCTGTGACAGTCAAGCTACACTTATTAATTACTCCCCACAACAACTCGGTCAGATAGTTTCAAGTATTGTATTTAGTTAATAGATGAGATAATTAGGCGCTGAGAGACTAAGTCATTTACCCCAGGTCACACAGCCAGAAAGTGACAGAGTCAGGATTCCAGACAGTCCGATTCACAATCTGATTCACAAAGGCCCATCTCAGTGTAAGTTGTCACACCTCCTTGACTCTGACCATGACCCCTGGACTTTTGCCCCCCTGCATAGTGAATGAGGCAGGAGAGACAGCTCTGGACATAGCCAGGAGGACACAGCACAAGGAGTGTGAGATGCTGGTGAGTCTGGGGGTGGCAGCTGTCCCCTGACCCGTACCCTGCTGGGCCTCTGACCCGGGTGTGCCTTTGTTCCGGGCAGCTGGAGCAGGCACAGGCGGGGACCCTCACCTTCCCTCTCCAGTTGTACTATCCGTGGGTACTCTCTACGGTGCCTGGCTCTGACAGCGAGGAGGATGAAGAGGAAAAGGTAGGCCCAGCTCTGCCCTTCTGGATGGAGCCAGGTGTGGGCCTGGAGATGCAGGCTGAGCTAGATAAAACAGTCTATCCTCATTCCCATAGCACTGCTCTCTGAAGCCCCCAGCCCAGGCACACTGGGCCAGTGGGAGGCTGGACATCAACAACAAGACCTATGAGACCATTACCAGCCTGGGACCAGCCGCCCCTCAGAGCCAGAGTGAAGACTGCCCTCCACCTCTGCCGGTTAAAAACTCTTCTCGGACCACAGCCCAGGGGCAAACGGGACACACCAGTGGAGGTATAGTTGACTGCCCAGAAAAATGGCTCACTATGCCATTCATTGAGGGCCTGTTCTGCAGGGCACTGAGCTGAGAGCACCTAGTGGAGCTAGGGCATGGTGGCACATGCCTGAAATCCCAGCACTTGGGAGGTGGAGGCAAGAGGATCAGGAGTTGAAGGTTTCCTCAGCTACATAGTGAATTTGAGGCCAGGCTAGGCTTCATGAGACCTTGTCTCAAAATAATAGCAAAAAAAAATGTGCGTGGTGACCAGTCCATACTGTCCCCACAGTTACCTTACAGGGGAAGTTGCCATCTTCCCTCCATCCTCAGGTACAGGAACCCACATTAAGTGACATGCTTAAGCTGCCACAGTTAATAAGCCTCTGAGGTGGGAGACAAACCCAGCTGTGTCTTAACTCAAATTCCCCAGTGCTTCACTTTAATAGACAAATCCCAGCTGACTCAGGAGGCAGAGGCAGGAGGATCACTGTGAGTTCCAGGTCAGCCTGGGCTAGAAAGGGATGCTACCTTGAAACCCTTACCTTTAAAAAAAAAAAAAATAGAGGAGGGAACCTGGCTGGACTTGGGGACCTGTTTGTTGCATGAGTCCAGCTTGTTTTTGTGGAGGCAAGGGGAAGGAGGGAGGTCAGGCTCTGTTGGAGCCGGGGGTGGGTTAGGTGGACTTCCTGGGGGCGGGGGAGCTAACTGCTGAGCTGAGCCTGAGGGGCAGCAGAGCAGAGGCTGGGGAGATAGGGTGAGTTGTAGCAGAGCGAGCCGAGCCAGCTGGGTGCAGGAGTGTGCTGGAGGGCAGGGGGTTGGGAGAGAGCCTTGATGGATCCTAGAGGCCAAGGTCAGTGTAGAAACTGTGCGCAAGGAAAGTGTTCCAGCTTTCCTATCACTGGGGAATGATCCAAACAGGCCTTATCACTTCTGGTTCCAGATGTTCCCAGCCTGAGTTCAGAGTCCTCTGAGGCCTCTGAGAGCCTGGGCAGCCCAGCCTCCTCCTCTCCCTCCAGCTTCACCAGCTCTATGGAGCCTAGGGGGCCCAGCCAAGCCCAGCCTAACCCTGAAGAAGGTGTCCGGGAGCCTCCAGGCACCTCCCGACCTGGCCTGCTATCTGTGCCCACTCCTGCTGAGGTGTATCCTCCTGTGAGGTTCAGGTTGGTGAGGGCTCAGCTGTGCATCCTGGGCAAGATCCCTGACCTGTCTGAGTGTCGATTGGTTTCCCCATCTCTACTGCCTCAAGGTCTGGCTCTGGAAGCCATGCATTAGACTCGGGTGGAGGGTGGCTGACCTTTTCCTCCGTCACCCCACCCCACTCCAAGTCTGGCCACGAGAGCCAGGGAGGAGCCTGGGGCCCTGCTTCTGAGGTTGGTGAGAAGACGCCCAGCTTTACTTATGTGGCCCGTTCTGGGCTCTGCATGGCTCTCTCCCGTCCTTGCCCACCCTTTTATTTCTCTCAGACTTGGGGAGAACTGGACTTGCAAACGTCCCTAGAGCTCTCTCGTGAGTCATTTCTGGACCTGCAGGGCCTGTGATGGATCCAGCTTGGGGCTGCTCCCCCTCTATCCTCAGCCCCCAACTTTGCTGTCTACCCAGGTCCTTTATCCCCACTCTGATGGGCTCTGAGCAGTTGGGGTGATATTGGGCTTCCCTGCCTTCCAGCTCGGAGAGCACTCGCTCCTATCGGCGGGGCGGTCGGAATGTGGAAGACAGTGTCGCTGCCCGGCAGCCTCTGCCCAGAAGAAGCGTTCCGGTAAGCGCTCTGGGACTGTGGTCTGGGGGCAGTGACAGGAGTCTGGATTGCAGAGTTGGTCAAGAACAGGCACAGGGCTGGGGAGATGGCTCAGCCATTAAAGTGCTTGCTCCACAAACATGAGGACTGGAGTACATTCCTTATAACACCACATTAAAAAAAAAAAAAAAAGCTAGATGTAGCCAGGTGTGGTAGTACACACCTTTAATCCCAGCATTTGGGAGGCAAAGGTGGGCGGATCGCTATGAATTCAAAGCCAGCCTGGGATTACAGAGTGAGCTTCAGGTCAGCGTGGGCTAGTGAGCCCCTACCTCAAGAAAACCCAACCACAACAACAACAACAAAGCCAGATGTGGGCTAGAGAGATGGCTTAGTGGTTAAGGTGCTTGCCTACGAAGCCTAAGGACTCATGTTCTACTCTCCAGGTCCCACGCAAGCCAGATGTACAAGGTGACACAAGTGTGCAGGGTTGCACATGTGCACTAGGTGGCACACATGTCTGGAGTTTGATTTCAGTGGCTAGAGGCCCTGGTGCACCAATTCTTTCTCTTGCTTGCTCTTGCTCTTTTGCGTTAAAAAAGGCCAATCTGTTGGTCTTGCCTCTAAATAAATAAGTAAATAAATAAAAGCCAGGTAGGTGATGGGAGCGCCAATGGGGCCAAGTAGGTACCACTGGGTCAGTTCCTGCCCTGGTACTGCTCCTTCCCTCCCTCACCCCTCAGCCCAGGGCTGTGTGAAGCTGATCACAGTCACTGTAGGGCAGGGACAGCAGAGTGACAGACCAAGCTGTGCCCATGTCCCAGGGGAAGATGAGCAAGGCTATATCTGCCTGATAGTTGCTAAAAGAAGGAACTGTGGGGCTGGAGAAATAGCTTAGTGGTTAAGCACTTGCCTGTGAAGCCTAAGAACCCCAGTTCGAGGCTCGATTCCCCAGGACCCACGTTAGCCAGATGCACAAGGGGGCACATGCATCTGGAGTTTGTTTGCAGTGGCTGGAGGCCCTGGCACACCCATTCTCCTTTCTCTCTCTCTCTCTCTCTCTCTCTCTCTCTCGCTCTGTCACTCTCAAATAAATAAATAAAAATAAATAAAATATTTGAAAAAAACTTTAAAAAAAAAAAGAAGGAACTGTGGCCTTCATGTAGAAGAAGCAGGATTAGGGAGGAGGCCTTGGTCACTTTTCTCTTATACAGAAGACTCCTGGAGCCTATGGGGGACTTTCAGACCCCAGGCATAGAAGACTTAGACAAGGACAGGGCAAGAGTTGTCATCCTTGGGGTTGGAGATGTAACTCAGTTGGTAGAAAGTTGGTCTAGCATGCAAGAAGCCCTGGGTTTGATCCCCAGAATCAAACAAACCAGGCAGCTCACACCTGTAATTCCAGCACTTGGGAGGTAGAAGCAGGAGGGTCTGAAGTTCAAAGCTAGTCATGGTTACATAGTGAGTTTGAAGCCAGCCCAGTATTCAGAACTTGTCTGAAAAGCAAACAAAATTGTCAGCCTTAGTCTAGCTTCTCCCTGCTGAACAGGCCTCCACCACGTAGTACTCACGTCCAGTTGTCCTGACATTTGCCACTGGGCACAGCTCAGAGCCTATGGAGAAAGCAGTCTCCTGTGTCCCTAGACCCCTAGGGATTGATCAGGGGTGACACTGGTTGTGCAGAGGGGCGTGGCAGAGACAGAAACTGTGTCTGCAGGGAGTGAGCAGCCTGTCACAGTCAAGCACCAGACAAGTCTGCATCTGCATCCTGAAGACCAGGTGGCCATCATCCTGCACTTAGCTGATGTCTTTGTGGTGTGTGTGTGTGTGTGTGATAGCTAATAAGAGCATTCTCTATCTGCCTCTCCACCTCTCTCTCAAATAAATAAGTACAATATTTTAAAATTTGGGCTGCTGGGCACTGTGGGCACATGGCTTTAGTTTCAGCACTTGGGAGACAGAGGTAGGAGGATCACCGTGAGTTTGAGGCCATGCTGAGACTACATAATGAATTCCAAGACAGCCTGGGCTAGAGAGAGACCCTACCTCAAAAAAAAGGAGGGGGGGGGCTGGAGTAATAGCTTAGCATTTGAGGTGCTTTCCTGCGAAGCCTAAGGACCCAGGTTCAATTCCCCAGGAGCCATATAAGCCAAATGCACAAGGTGGCGCATGTGTCTGGAGTTGTTTGCAGTGGCTGGAGGCCCTGCCATGCCCATTCTTTCTGTCTGCTTTTCTCTCTCTCTCTCAAATAAATAAATTAATACAAAGAGCTTGGGCTTTGGAGTGATATCTCTTGAGCAAATGACTACTTTTTTGTTTTGTTTTTAGTTTTTTGAAGCAGGCTCTTGCTCTAGCCCAGGCTTGCCTCAAACACAGCAATCCTGCTAACCCTGCCTCTCGGGTGCTGGAATTAAAGGCATGCACTACCATACCTAGCTCATATGGCTTTACTTCTTTAAATCCTATTTTCTCATCTGTCATGAGATTTCAATCGGCCCACAACAGGACAGTCATGAAACTGAGATACACAGCTGGTATATAATAGGTGCTTAGAAATACCACTTTCCTCCTCTCTCCCCAGGTCAGCTTCAGCGAAGGAGATGGCCCAAAGACTGGAGTTCTCCCTGCAAGTTCTGTACAACTTTTGCAAGACTAGCCCCTTGTGGACCCCTGCAAGGCCCATGGTGAAAGCAACATCCAGAGCTGAGACTTGAACCCACAGAACTGGGGAGCTGAGTCATCTGCTCCCTGTAGTCTCACTTCCTCTGTCCCTCTGACCTCTATGACTAGCCTTTTTCCTGGTGTGAACCACCCCCTGCCAAGGACACTGCCCTTCCATGTTGAAACCGATGCCCAGGGCAACAGCCCTGCGCTGAATGTGAGAACTCTTGCTCCGGGATCACCTGCACTCTCTGACTCTCAGCAGACCAGGGCTGTGTTTCTACAAGGGCGAGGGACCACCCTTCATCTCTTACTTCTAGACAGGGGCTCTGCCAGCCCAGGCACTGTCTTCTGGCCATTTATTTGTCTAGTGTTTTCCTTCACGGAATTCCAGTATTCTGTACAGACCTATGCTAGGCACTGTGGATGCCACAGGAATAAGACAAGTATCCTGCCAACATGGTCCCTTGCTAGAAAGGTGGTCTCGAGGACCAGCATGGGGCACGCAGGGCCAGATTCCAGGGGATGGCTCCGGGCTCAGCAGCTGGACAATCAGCTGGTCTTCTGTCTGATCATGACAGGTGTCTGTAGCGTATTTTTAATCTAGTTGGCCAAGACCTGTGCTGCACGGCCTATGCAGTAAATATTCTGAATGGTACTCCCTTAGGAGGACAGCCCAGTCCTCCCTGGGGTGTTGACTCTGTTCTCCAGCCAGTAAGTAGAGTACTTGATGAGCTGGAAGGAAAGGAATGGTCTGGGCTGACAGATGCCACTTCTGTCATCTTCCTTTTGGTCAACTCAGGAGCCTTCCATATAGAGGAGCAGAGGGCGGCGAAGAGAAAACAGTGATCGAGGAGAGACCTCAAAGACCAGAAAATACCACCATTGCTCAGCCCCACTTAGAAAGCAGAGGCTCTGAAGTCATCACCAGCCACTAGAACCTCAACTTTACAACCATTTGGCCCTGGGCCCCTTGTAGGGATATGCCAGGCCAATCAGAGAGACCAGAGGGCACCCAGAACCAGAAGTCTGGCTGGAGGCTGGGCTGTTCACCCTGAAGGCCTGGCTCCTAGGTCCCACAGCAACATGATCGCTTCAGAGCCTTCAGGATTTTCATTCATCTCAATCTTGTCATATCATACATCTCTAATAAAGGGTTGTGGGGGGTCAAGCCCCATTGCCTTCATTCATAGGGTAAGAAGAGTAAGTAGTAGGAAAGGAAAGGAATCTTGGGGTTTGGAATTCTTTTCCTGGATCCAGTAATTCAGTCAATGTACAGCAGTGGTTATAGAGCAGGTAGGGACAGTTTTGTCCCAGCAGATACTTGGCATAGCACATTGTTCCCAACTGGAGTCTGCTACTTGCATCTAGTGGACAAAGGTCAGGGATACTGCAGAAATAATCTGTAGTACTGTGCCTCAGTCTGTTTTGTGTTACTGTAACAGAATACCAGAGGCTTGGTACTTTCTCAAGTAAAGAGATTTAGCTCAGGATTTTGGTGACTGGAGGGTCCAAACAGCATGATGTCAGCATGTTGGCAAGGACCCCTAGCTGCCTTAATATGGCAGAGAAACAGGAAGGAGTGTGTGGGGAAGAGGGCAGGACTCACTTTATATTATAACAACAGAAGTCACTAAGAGTTAATCCTTCCCAGGCAGTGCCCCATTACCAGATTATCTTCCACCTCTCAGCATTGCCACACTGGGGATCAAGTTTTCAGCACATGAACCTTTGGGAAAAACTCAGAGCATGTCCAGACAGCAACAGGTCATCCCCACAGTGACGATAATCCAGTCCAAGGCCCAGAACCCCTAGTGTGCAGGAAAAAGCACTGGACTAGAGGTTTGGAGACCTGAAGTTTTAGATTTCCCATGGTCCCTGCCTCAGTCCCTGTTGATAGGCCTAAGCCAAGGATTTGGGGGCAAGTAGTTTGTGGGGTGATCCCAGGTAGCCTAACAAGGGAACTAGAGAAGCCAACAGAGGGTCAGCAAGAAAGGATGGCTGGGAGTGGTGGCACACGCCTTTAATCCCAACACTTGGGAAGCAGAGGTAGGAGGATCACTGTGAGTTTGAGACCACTCTGAAACTACATAGTGAATTCCAGGTCTGGCTTGGCTAGAGCAAGACCCTACCTCAAAAATAAATAAATACAAATAAAAATAAAATGAAGAAAGAAAGGATGCAGGTGTGGCAGCATGCACCTGTAAACCCATCATTCCAGAGGCTGAGGCAAGAGGATGGTGAGTCCAAGGCCTGCCTAGGCTACAAATTAAGACCCTATCAAAAAAAAAAAAAAAAAAAAAAAAAACTAGGGCTGGGGAGATGGCTTAGCAGTTAAAGCACTTGCCTGCAAAGCCAAAGGACCCAGGTCCAATTCCCCAGAACCCACGTAAGCCAGATACATAAGGTGGCACATGTATCTGGAGTTCATGTGCAGAGGCAGGAGGCCCTAGTATGCTTATTCATTTTCTGTAAAATAATTTTTTTAATTATATCTCAAAATCGAAAATATCAAAAGAAACAAGCAATAGACATGCTGAGAGGTGGCCACTATGGGCAAGTGGTCTTAATCGTGTTGAGGACCTTTGAGAAATGGTATTTAGATATTTAAAACACCCTTCAAACCGGCATGGTGGTGCACGCCTTTAATACCAGCACTAGGGAGGCAGAGGTAGGATGGCTGTGAGTTAAAGGCCAGCTTGAGACCATAGAGTGAGTTCCAGGTCAGCCTGGGTTTGAGAGAGACCCTATCTTAAAAAGCAAAACAACAAAAACAAAACTCCCTTCAGGCTGCCTCATGGAGATAGAATGGGATGTTTACCACTCACTTTCATCCTCTCTGGGAGTGTCAATTCCCTGCTGTCCCAAAGCTCATAGATGTGGAAGTGATCAACTGTGTGTCATGAATCAATTGCAGGTGACCTACAAGATGAAAAGGTGGGCAGAGGGGATCTGGTGGGTACCAACACCATTTGCCATAGTTGAGAAGGGTATCCTTGAGGGCTCACACCACTTGGGCTCAGTCTTCCTGTTCATATGATGAAAGGGTTGGATGTTTCTTAGGGTTGGCAAGCTCTGATGATACAGGTGGGAACTGGGTGGAAGTTAAAGGAAAAACCATCGTTTTAAAATCATTTTTTAAATTATTTTGCAAGCAAAGAAAGGGAGAGAATGGGCACATGAGGGCATCCAGCCACTGCAAACCAACTCCAGATGCATGTACCACTTTTACATGGGTACCAGGGAACCAAACTCAGGTAGTTAGGCTTTGCAGGCAAGTGCCTTAACCACTGCCAGCCCTTCATTGGTTTTTATTTGAGTGCACTGTTGGGGATTGCAAATGCTAAACAAACACTCCACCACTGAGTTACATCCCCAGTTTTTTGTTTTTTCCTTTGGCTTTTTGAGGTCAGGTCTCACTCTAGTCCAGGCTGACCTGGAATTCACTATGTAGTCTCAGGGTGGCCTTGAACTCATGGCGATCCTCCTACCTCTGCCTCCCAAGTGCTGGGATTAAAGGTGTGTGCCACCATGCCCGGCAAAATCCTCAGTTTTTCATTTTTGTTTTTTCAAGATAGGGTCTCACTCTAGCCCAGGCAAACATGGAGTTCACTCTGTAGTTTCAGGGTGGCCTCAAACTCACAGTGATCCTCCTACCTCTGCCTCCTCCCAACCCAAGTGCTGGAATTAAAGGTGTGCCACCCACCTGGCCCACACCTTTTTTTAAATTTTTTGAGGTAGTGTTTCACTCTAGCCCAGGCTGACCTGTAATTCACTATGTATTCTCAGGGTGGCCTCGAACTCACAGCAATCCTCTTACCTCTACCTCCCAGGTGCTGGGATTAAAGGCGTGCACCATGCTCAGCCATCCCCAGATTTTTTAAGTAGTGGTTTGTGAGGTGATACTTGATAGCAAAATAAGGGAGTAGAGAAATGAAACAGAAGGTCAAAAAGCAATGAAGGTTGCAGGCAAGACAGTACACACTTGTAAACCCAGCATTCCAGAAGCTGAGGCAGGAGTATGGTGGTGTCTCCACCCCCAATTTTAAGAAACTGTAAGCAGCCATCCCTTCAACCCTAAGGCTTGGTGCAGGGTTGGCCAAGAGGCCTCCCAAATACCCAAATCAAGAACGTCTGGCCTTAGCAACTGGGTGACAAGGCCCCACCACCCCTCTGCTCACCCCTGTGCTGTGGCCACGGGGTTTTCAGTTCCTTAGCATTGACACACCAGTCACCCTCCCACCCCTAAGCTGTGTGCATTGAGGGCTCCAGGAGGACTGTTGCTCCTCTCCAGATGTCCTGCCTGACCATATGCTCACTAAATATGGATAAAATAAATGAATGACTCTTCCTCTCATATGGACATACTTACTCCCTTTCCCCCAGGTCATTCTGCCTTTGGGTGCAATAAACTTCATTTCTACCTCCCAGCCTGAACAAGTCTCTGCAATTGTGTCTTTTAAAGTCCCCTCCACCTTTCCCGCCACATTAGCAATGGTGAACACAATCCTTGATCAAGCCACAGTTTAAGGGTTGATTGCCCAACTTGCTAGAATGGTGTCTGTCTTGCTCACATGGACACCTTGGGATATATGTTGAGTGAATGAAAAACTCATCCTTGACTCAAGTCGCACAGCAACAGCTGGGAGACAAGTATCCATACCAGGATTCTCTGAGGGCCATGTTTGTTTTTTTTGAGAAACCTAGAGATTTTGTAGCAGCTTCCTCCCCCCCCCCAACCCCACACACATTGAGGCACACTTCTTCCTCCTGTCCAGATCAGAACTGTTTCACTGAAAGGTCATTTTCTGGCCATTAGGAAGGAAATTGGTCCCACAGGGGAAAGTCTTTCCATGGATGGGCAGATGTGAGCACAGCTGGGAGGTGGACACAGGTTGTTCCTGTGAGAGTCCCAGAGCTCTCTCCTCCCTCTCACCTGGCCAGGCCAGACTTGGTCTGGGATTTTGGAACCACCCCCAGTTAATGATTTTTGAGCTCAGAAGAGGGAAGACCACCTCCTTCCAGCCTCTACCTCAGCACATCACCCAAAGCCCCTTCCTTGCCTATTAGTTTCTCTCCTCGTCCCATTAAACCCACTTTCCGGCCCGCTCACTTCTTGGCTTCCCGTTCCCTGGTACTTGGACCGCCTTTCTTTCTCTCCTCTCTTGCCCCGTCTCTCTCCCTCTTTCTCTCTCTCTCTTCCTCACTTGGGCACCTCTTGCTCGCTGGCTCTCTGGTGTGCACGCCTCATTTCTCTCCCCCTCTCTCTTTTTTTTTTTTTAATATTTTTATTTATTTATTTGACAGAAAGAGGCGGGGAGAGAGAGAGAAAGAATGGGTGCGCCAAGACCTCCAGCCACTGCAAACAAACTCCAGACGCATGCACCACCTTGTCAATCTGGCTTACCTGGGTCCTTTGGCTTTGCAGGCAAACGCCTTAAGTGCCAAGCCATCCCTCCAGCCCCTCTCCCCTTTTCTGTCTCCCTTTCCCCCTTTCTCACACCCGTTAAACTCAAGAAACCATTTGTCTTATTGCCTTACTCCCAACCCTAAAATCTTATAGTTCCCTCTATCCACAATTACCCTTCCAAGTCCAAACCCCCTGGGAGGCCCAAGCATTCACTCACACACACCTGAGGAATTGTGAAGGTTTCAGAACCTCCCAAAGTCTCTTCTCTCAGATTATCGCCCTGGTACCAGCACCACCCCAGCACTTGGGAGCTTGTCAGAAATGCAAAACCTCCTCCCTTCAAAAAAAGTAGCCTCGGAGCAAACAGTGTATGGACCCAAACTCCCGGAGACGCGCGCGCACAGGCCGTGGGCATGGGCTGGTGCTGACTTCGGGATCTGCACGAAGATGTGATTCCGGTGCACCAACCCGGTCCCGCGTTGGGACACAAACGTGGAGCTCAAATCCCCACCCCCCGCTTGGACGCTGACGAGCGGGAACACAGAAAAAGTTCTTCAGTTCCCGAGCCCTCGCCCACCCCCAGGCTCCCCTTCGAGCCTCTCGGAGCCCTGGCGACAACTATCCAACCTCCCCTTCCCGGGGACCCCTGGAAGAGGGGGAGGGCCCCCTCTTGGCGCCTCGTCCCTCCCCCGAGGTGCGGCGGGCAGTCTTTCCCCGGGCGAGTCCTTGACATCTATATTTAGAGCGGCGCCCCTCCCCCCGCGCCGCGCCGCCCCGCCCCCGCGTGTGAGTTTCGTGTGTGTTCGCGGCCCGCGCGCGTTGCGCGCGCTCAGCGTCGGCGCCCGCTGCAGCCCCGCGCCCCGGCGCCCCTCGGCCGGACGACATGGGCCAGGAAGAGGAGCTGCTGAGAATAGCCAAAAGGCTGGAGAAGATGGTGGCGAGGAAGAACACGGTGAGGGAGGTCGCAAGGTTTTCACCTCCTGGCCAACGGGGCGCGACGCGGACAGCCGCGGGCTTGAGGGAGTGGGGTGGGGGAGGACGTGCAAGGGACACCAGGAGACTCGAGGGACCCGGGCTGGTGCGGAGCGCAGGACTCCGGGGGACCCCGGGTGGGCGCGGCTTGTGCCGGACGGTTCGCTCCTGGGCAGCCCGTGCCGGGCCAAGAGGGGGGGAAAAGCGGGCCGAGAGACCCGAACCCGGGGACTCACGGCGTGCTCACAGCCTGGGGGAGTGGCGGGGACGGTGGGAGCTGGAGGGGTACACTGTGGGTGACTCCAGACGGAGCGGAGAAACTTGTGGACCTGCGAAGGGCCGCGGCGGCGTGCGTGCCAGGAGCGATCTGTTGGCAACTTTTTTCCTTGACCGCTGGCTAGGGCGGGGCGGGGCGGGAGGAGGCGAACAGGTGCGGGGCGGGGGAAGGGGACCTGGAGGCCCCGGGACGGGGGAGGTGCCCGTGCCCGAGAGCCCGAGATGTAGCTGCAGGATTAGGAGGGTCTACCTCCCCACAGGCTCTGTCCCAGCAGCACTGTGTGGGTCAGACTAAAAGTTAATGTTTGATCCTCTCAGTGATCTTTGCCTTGGTCTAGAGACTGGCGTCTGAGCAAGCTTGACCCCATGGGGTTCTGGGTTCTGGAGCGAGTGTGCTCGCCCTGTAGGTGAGAAGCTCCTCTCTTTGCCCTGCTCCGGGGTCCTTTTCCTCCCACCATCCCGAACCAGATGCTGCATCAGTACGTGCAGTTACCCAAACATTCCTGGAACTTCGGACAGTTTGGGGCCCCAAGGAAAGCGATGTCAGAATCAGAAGAGTGGTCAGGCCTCAGCAGAGGGTCCTAGAGTAAGAATGGGACATGAATGAGCTGGTGGGGTTGGTACAAAGGCGAGAGCCTCGGTTGGTTTCTTCAGCTGCAAGGTGATAAGATTCTCTGTCTCTGGGAGGGGCATCTCTGTGGGGAGGGCAGAGGAGGTGAGGGAAGTGTATAGAGCCTTTGGCAGGACTGGGACAGGTGCCAGGGAAGAGCTGGTGAGCTTCCACAGTGCTGGAATTTTCTGCAGCTTCTCCCAGCCTCAGCCACCTGCTCTAGGTTTCCCCCAAGTCTTTAGTAACATTGAGTCCCCAGTCACAGGGCACTTTCCCAGCTGGAGATGGCAGAGCTCTGCCAGTTATCCTAGGCAGAATGCTACCGCAGGTGGACAGAGTGCCTCAGCCTGTCCTGTCCTGAATGGGATTTGAGCCAGGAGAGAAATGCTGGGTCTCTGGGTGAGGGTCAGCACATGGGGCAAGCTCAGGAGGAAGCTCAGGGATCAGCCAGATTTGGCCTCCCTTTTACTGCTTGTATGGTTCTTAGCCAGGAGACTCTACTTTCCTCTGTTTCCTCGTCTGTGAAATGGGAAGAAGGGAAAGTGCCCCTTGGGAATGGGCTCTCATGGAAGTACCCAGAGTCAACTGCAGGAAATCAGCAAGTCTGGAGGCTGGTTCCCTACAGTTCAGAGCGTTGTAACAGCCACGTCTGCGCCTGGGTTCTGGCAGCATCTGGGTGGGCATGGAACTCTGGACTTCTGGCCAAGAAAGGCGGGTCTGTTTTGAGAGTGAAAGTGGGCCCGCCCAGTGTGGGTTAGGCGGAGGACACACTTCCTATAAGAAGACGGATCCTCCACGTTGCAGCTCAGACCTGGAGTTTATTGCCAGTCCCAGAGTCTTGGTGACTTCAGACTTTGTCAGATGCTGTGCGGGTGCAGCAGCTAAACACTTTCCAGCAGACAGCTGGACGTGCCCACATGGCACATGACTGTCAGAGCCACTCACTTTCAGCCTAACAAGTCGCTTCAATCCAGGACTGTATGGGAGCTGTGGCCACTAACATTCCTGTAATAGCCGTGATGCACACTGACCACTGGAGTTGCAGAAAGACACCCTAAAAGACCACCACACGTGTGTGCACACACAACACAGCACCACCTGATGTGCAAAGCGGTCAGTGGCATTGACACATTCAGCTGTCATCCCACAGAGGCAGGCAGACAGATGGGTGCGGGGCTGCATCCTCACAGCTACACACGTAAGCCACAGATCCCGCCGCCACACACTCTTGGACTCATCTGACAGCATTGGCACACGGCTTTATCGGCCCAGCCGCGGTGTAGACTCACGATTATTAACTCTCCAGTCTGACTCAGTTGTGAACAAACAGGAACCTAGAGCCAGGCGAGGGTGGGGCATGCCTTTCTTCCCAGCACTCGAGGCTGAGGTGGTTGGACTGCCATGAGTTCTGGGGCGACAGAGTCAGTTCTAGGTCAGCCTGGGCTTAGTGAGAACCAGCGCTGTGGTGGGGTGGGGATAGAAGAACCTAGCAATGAACCTGTACCTGGCTTAATGCTGATTGTGGAATTTTCAGGAATTTTACAAGCTGTTTGTTGAACAGAACCATTATAAAAATAGCATGTTGGGGGTAAGCTGGAGAGATGGCTTAGGAGTTAAGGCACCTGCCTGCAAAGCCAAAGGACTCAGGTTCAATTCCCCAGTATCCATGTAAGCCAGATGCACAAGGGGCACATGCATCTGGAGTTCATTTGCAGTGGCTAGGGGCCCTGGCACCATGCCCATCCATTCTCTCTCTTTTTCTCTCTCTCTCTTTCTCTCTTAAAATAAGTAAATATTATTTTAAAATATATAGGGGCAGGAGAGATGTCTTAGTGTTAAAAAGTGCTTGCTGCAAAGCCAAAGGACCCAGGTTCGATTCCCTAGGACCCACGTAAGCCTGATGGTGCATGTGTCTGGAGTTCATTTGCAGAGCTAGAGGCCCTGGTGTGCCCATTCTCTCTTTCTCAAATAAATAACATATTTAAAAATTAAAATATCATATAGGGGCTCAAGAGATGATTCATTGGTTAAGGCACTTGCCTGCAAAGCCTAATGACCCAGGTTTGATTCCCCAGTACTCACATAAATCCAGAGTGGCACATGCATCTGGAGTTCATTTGCAGCAGCTAGAGGCCCTGGTATGCCCATTCTCTCTCTCTCCTTGGAAATATATATGTGTATATATAAATTTTTTTTTTTTTGAGGTAGGGTTTCACTCTAGCCCAGGCTGACCTGGAATTCACCGTGTAGTCTCAGGATGGCCTTGAGCTCACAGCAATCTTCCTACCTCTGCTTCCATGTGTCACCACACCTGGCATAAAATATTTTTTTTAATATCATATATTTACAATTGAGAAGATCTTATAGCCAAGTACGGGTGGCTCACACCTATCATCCCAGCATTCAAGAGGCTAAGATAGGAGGACCACCATGAGTTCAAGGCCAGCCTGGACTATAGAGTGAATTCCAAGTCAGCCTGGGCTAGAATAAGATTCTGTTTCAAAAAGCAACAACAGCTGGGCGTGGGGGCGCACTCCTTTAATCCTAGCACTCACTAGGCAGAGGTAGGAGGATCTCTGTGAGTTCAAGGCCCGCCTGAGATTATATAGTGAGTTCCAGGTCAGCCTGAGCTAGAGCGAGACCCTACCTTGAAAAACAAAACAACAACAACAATATATATATATATATATATATATATATATATACACACACACACACACACACACATGCGCGCACACACACATATATAGATAACAAGGACTCTAGTTGGAGCACAACATGTTGGCTGCTTGAAATTGATCATGGGAGGATATTCACACCACAAAACGGGCAAACACTACAGATTGGGGTTAACAGGCTGTGAGATGTGGACATGTGCCCAACACAGACCTGTGCTGGTTTTCCATCATTGTGCCCAGCTTAGCAGGTCTGTGTCCATCCCAGCACAAGTTCTGTAGTACCCAGAGTCCAAAGCCTGAGTGTGGATTCCAGCTCAACTCCTTACAAAGTTTCTTGACTTCCTGTTCTACAAAAGTGGGACAGTAGGGCTGGAGAGATGGCTTAGCAGTTAAGGCAAAGCTAAAGGACTCAGGTTCGAATCCCTAGTACCCACGGAAAGCCAGATGCATGAGGTGGTGCATGCATCTGAGGTTCAACTGAAGTGGCTAGGGGTCCTGGTGCGCCCATTCTATTTCTATCTGCCTCTTCCTCTTTTTCTTTCGCTCAAATAATAAACAAACAAAATCTTTTTTTTTTAATAAAATCTTTTTTAAAAGTGGATAGCCGGTTGTGGGGGCACACCCTGGTAGGAAATTGCTGAAGAGGCAGAGGCAGGAGGATCAGGAATTCTAGGCCAGCCTGAAAAAAAAAAAGTAGAATAGTAAATGAAGTATTCTCCAGGATCCTTATGAGAGGTGAGTGGAGTTTTGTGTTGGTTTTTTCTTTTTTTGGTTTTTCGAGGTAGGGTCTCACTCTAACTCAGGCTGACCTGGAATTTACTACGTAGTCTCAGGGTGGCCTCAAACTCACGACAATCCTCCTACCTCTGCCTCCCGAGTACTGGAATTAAAGGCGTGTGCCACTATGCCTGATTTTTTTTTTTTTTTAAATGAGAGAGAGAGAGACAGCACACCAAGGCTGCCAGCCACTGTAATCAAACTCCAGATGTGTGCACCACTTTGGGCTCATGTGTGACCTTGCATGCTTGCATCACCTTAGGCTCTGCAGGCAAGTGCCTTGACCACTACTGTCTCTCCAGCCCTTGTTTTATTTTGTTTTGAAACAAAGTCTCATGTAGCTCAGGCTGGCCCCTTAACTCATTATGTAACCAAGGATGACCTTGAGCTTTTGACCCTCTTGCCTCTACCTCCTGAGGGCTAGGAATCCAGGCATGTGCCATTGTACTGGATTTCAGCAGCGCTAGGAATTAAACCCAGGGCTTCATGCATTCAAGACAAGCACTCTACCAACTAAGTTACATCCTTCAGCCCCTTCTTGTGAGAGTTTAATGCAGAAAAAAAAAAAAAACAAACACTTAAAAGAGGTTCTGGCACATGGCAAACCTTTAATTAACGTTACACGTGAAGCTGTGTGCTTGCAAGTTCACTGCAGGTCACTCTCTGAAAACACACTGAAACCTCAGTGCTAAGAGAGGCTCAGGACTGACAGGGCAGCCCACAGGATGTGGCCCAGGTCCTGGCAGGGTGAGGTTCGGGAGCTGGAACCATTCAAGGGACATAGAGGACAGAGCTAGCTCCTGCTCCCCAAGGATCTAATCTCAGGACTGGCTTCTAGACACTACAGCCAAAACCCTGAGAGGTTATAGGGCTGCCTACTAGGAAGTGGGCATCAGGAAAAAAGCTAAGATGGGCCAGGGGTGTGTTCAGAGCCTGGCAGACAGATTTCCAACTCTGAGTTTCCTTTCCCCCCTCCCTCTTTCTTTCTACTGTATTTGCTCATGATTCATTCACTCAGGGAGAATTTGGCTCCATTCAGAACCCTAAGGTCTTAGAGATGAAAACAGTTCTCTTTTTTAAAAATTTAGTTGCAAGGACAGAGAGAAAAAAAGAATGGACACAACAGGGCCTCTAGCCACTGCAAACAAACTCCAGATGCATGCACCACCTTGTGCATCTGGCTTTATGTGGGTACTGGGGAATTGAACCCAGACTGTCAGGTCCTGCAGAAGAGCAACTTAACCACTGAACTATCTCTTCAGCCCTTATGAGTTTATATGTATGTCAGAATTCATCAAGTTGGGCTTAGGAAATGGCTCAGTGGCCAGTGGTCCTTGTCTGCAAAGCCTATTGGCCTGAGTTAGATTCCCTAGTAACCACACGGAGCCAGACGCACAAGGTGGCGCCTGCATCTGGAGTTCATCTGCAGTGGCAAGAGGCCCTCGTGCACCCATACACTCTCCCCACCCCCACTTTCAAACAAATAAATGAAAACATTTTTTAAACTTGTATACTGTAATATGTGGAGTTTATTACATATCAGTTATTCCTCAATATAGCCATTTAAAAAGCCCACAAGAGGGGCAGAGTCTTATGCTTGCTCATATTTTGAGTGAAGAGCCACTCTAAGGTACTCTGGCTGGCCTTGAACTTCAGGTCCTCCTAGCTCAATCTTCCAAACGTTGGAATTATAAGTCTGCGTCACCCTGCCCAGTGACACAGTAAAAACTTTCTAAAACATAACTTGTGCATTGTGAAATTTTAGGATGGTCATTTTACCACAAAACTAGAAGATAATTTCTTCCACATAGCTGTTGTAAAGAACTCTCAACCCATATAAAAGAAAATGGGGCTGGAGAGATGGCTTAGTGGTTAAGGCACTTGCCTGAAAAGCCTAAGGACCCAGGTTCAATTCCCTAACACCCATGCCAGATGCACAAGGTGGCACATGCTTCTGGAGTTCATTTGTAGTGGTTAGAGATCTTGATAGGCCCTTTCTCTCTCTCTCATATAAATTAATAAAAAATTTTCAAAATAAAAGGGAGAAAGGGGAATTCCAAAGTAAAAAAAAAAAAAAAGCCCACAAGTGGGCTGGAGAGATGGTTTAGCAGTTAAGGCACTTGCCTGTGAAGCCTAAGGACCCCTGTTCCATCTCTCTCCAGATCCCATGTAAGCCAGATGCACAAAGATGAAGCAAGCTTAAGGTCACACATGCCCAGTAGGTGGCACAAGGGTCTGGCGTTTGATTGCAGTGGCTGAGACCCTGGCATACCAATTCTCTCTCTCTCTCGCGCGCGCGCGCACGCACTCACTCATTCTATTTTTAAAAAAAGGGGGGGGCTGGAGAGATGGCTTAGCATTTAAGGCACTTGCCTACGAAGCCAAAAGACCCAGGTTCGATTCTCCAGGTCCCATGTAAGCCAAATGCACAAGGTGGCACCCGTATCTAGGCCCTGGAGTGCCCATTCTCTTAATCTCACTCTACCTCCCTTCCTCCCTCTCTGTCTCAAATAACTAAAAATAAATTTAAAAAAGAAAGAAAGAAAAAGCCTACAAGAGCCAGTGCAGTGGCATGATTCCTTAATCCCAACTCCTGGGGAGGTTGAGGCAAGAGAATCACTTGAGCCTAGGAGTTCAAAGCTAGTCTGAGTAACAGCATAAGACAACCCTCCCCCCCATCTCAAACAAACAAAAAGCCCTTCGGGGCTGGGGAGATGGCTCAGCAGCTAAAGCACTTGCCACACAAGCAAGAGGACCTGAGTTTGTGTCCCCAGCACCCATATAAATGCCAGGCACGTGTGGCAGCCTGTCAGGCATTCCAGCACTCCAGTGCTCTGGAGGTGGAGTTGGGATCCTCGAGGGAAGCTGACTAGCTAAAGTAGTTGAATTGGTGAGGGTCCAGTGAGAGACCCTGACTCAGTAAATAAAGGATCATCAAGGAAGACACTTGATGTCCACCTCTGACCTCTACATGCAAGTGTACACACCTGTGTGTCCACACACACATGCACCACATAATTGCACATGCAAATGAAAAAGCCTCTCAAGCTGGGCCTGGTGGCGCACGCCTCTAATCCCAGCACTCGGAAGGCAGAGGTAGGAGGATCACTGTGAGTTCAAGGCCACCCTGAGACCACATTGCGAATTCCAGGTCAGCCTGGGCTACAGCAAGACCCTCAACAACCTGCCCCTCCCCAAAAGCCCTTCAGTCCTCAGCCTGTAGAGGCTCACGGTAGGGAGGAGAAAAGGTGGGCATGGAGGCTACAGATACATAACCGACAATGGTGGGCTGGGCAGAGGTAAACATGGGATTGGGGAGCGTTTTGGGCAGAGGGCTCTGTGGCAGCAAAGGATAAGGGTAGGTGGAGACATCTTGACTGGCCCCCAACTTAGCTGAGTGAGGTGGTAGGAGGTGCAGGTAGCAAGCTGGTCTGGGGCAGAATCCTTCCTTGGTGCCCCGTGCCTGTCCTCTGTCTGCATGCTCTACCCTGTCCCCTAAACCCAAAATCATCCGAGGCCCAAGGCCGCTCCAGTGACTGCTCTTCTCACGGCCTCCCACAGGAAGGAGCCCTCGACCTTCTGAAGAAGCTGAACAGCTGTCAGATGTCCATCCAGCTGCTGCAGGTGTGGGGGCCCTTGGAGCACTGTCTCTGTGGGAGGAAAAGACCTGGCGGGGGAGTTTCTGAAGGGAGTGCAGACATGTGAATGGGCTCTTTCCTAAGCTCAGGGCTCAGGGTCTTTGGGTCTGGGGAAAGGCCACCTTCCTTGAACCTCCACTCTGTTCCCAAGGTCTGAGGGATACAAAAGACCCATAGCCCAGAGAGAGGGAGGAGCCACTCTGTTTTCTAATTCTCTGTGGATTTCCCACATAACCCCAAACTTCACGCGAGACTTTTCATTCTGAAGTAAGAGCAGAGACCAAGGCACAGTAGCCAGAGGTGGGTGTGTGGTGAGGCGTGAGCTCACGGCCACTATGGGACTGGAAATGGACAACATGGTCCTGACCATAGCCAATACCCCTCAGGCCCTCCCTCGTTTTCCATCAAAGTCACCTATCAGTTTAGGCTCGGTGTCAGGTCAGAGTCTTCTTATAGGGTAGACATGGGATCAGGGTGATCCCCCATGCTGGGGGGGGGGGTCAAGTAAGGACCACAGAGGAGTCTGTTGGGGGGGGGAGGTGGCGGTTGTGCTGGGCTATAGTCCTTCCAATGAGAATGGCAGTGCTGTGTGTCCATTCCCAGAGCAGCCCTTAATCCTCTCCTTCACAGACAACCAGGATTGGGATTGCTGTGAATGGGGTTCGCAAGCATTGCTCAGACAAGGAGGTGGTGTCCTTGGCCAAAGTCCTCATCAAAAACTGGAAGCGGCTGCTGGGTGAGAGGGGCAAGGTTGAAGGGGGCTTTCTAGCATGTGGGAAAGACAGTGCTGGGCTCGTAGAGGGTGCTTATCTTAGGTCCACGGGGTGACTTAATAATCAGCACAGGGGCAAGATTGGTAGCACGGGAGCTTTCTCGCGTGTGTCCATGTGTGTTTCTATTTTTGTGCCTGTGTGTAGAGTACATGTCTATGCCTATGTGCATATGTGCCTAGGCTCGTGTCACGGTGTGTTCATAGTGCCATGTGAGATGTACATCTTATGTTATTTCTGTTAGAGAGCGAGCGAGAGAGAGAGTGTGTGTGTGAGAGAGAGATGGGAGTGTGTACAGCTGTCCTAGTCCCAGCCCTTTGTTCCCCTCTCCTGAAAGTCATTCGGGGTTTGGCTGAGAAGGAGCTTCAGTGAAGAGACAATGCCACCCTTTTGTTTTCAGACTCTCCTGGAGCCCCCAAAGGAGGAGAAGAAAGAGAGAAAGTAAAGAAGAAGGAAAAAAGCTTTGACTGCTCAGATTGGAAGCCAGAGGCAGGCCTTTCCTCACCCAGGAAGAAAGGAGGGGAAGAGCCCAAAAACAGGTATCTACCCACCCCCACCCCCGCCCCGGGATAGAGAGAAGAGGGCTGATGCTTGTCACATCCCGTCAGCAGCTGTTTATAGAATTTCTGGAAGGGGGCTGAGGAGACGGTTCAGCCATTAAAGGTGCATGCTTGCAAAGCATGACAGCCTGGGTTCAATTCTCCCATACTCGTGTGGAGCCAGATGCACAAAGTGGCTCGTGCCTGTGGACTGAGTGTGGTAGCAGGAGGCTCTAGCATGACCGTTTGCTCTCTGTCTCTCTCTTATAAACAAATAAGAATTTCTGGAAGGATTACAGGGTCACTCTAGGACTCATTCTAGGAGCCTGACAGACTCACATGGCACTGGCTTTGCCTAGGAGGTTGGAGGGGTGGGAAATGTGCCAGCAGCCCTGGGCATACTTATAAGACTCACTCACAGGAGCTGGGCATGGTGGCACATGCCTGTGATCATAGCACCTGGGTGGTAAAGGCAGGAGGATCATGCGTTAATGGTCAGTCTGTGGTCTGTGCTACATAGCAAGAAGATGTCAGAGAGAGAGAGAGAGAAAGAGAGAGAGAGAGAGAGAGCCCTCACAGGAGACTAAATAGCTACCCAAGACTATTTTCTGCCCCACTCTATCCCCACCCAGGTGCAGGGGAGCAAGACCACAGTGGGAAGGAACCCCTACTTAGAAGCCCCATAGACAAAGCTTTGGGGTCCTGTAAGGGTAGTACCCGCTGACAGGATTCCCTGCGCACGACCTGTGGCTTTCCACAAAGTCTCTATAGTTCACTCATAGCCTTCTCTGTCTAGACAGAAGAGATGTTGCCTGGCAACCCAGGCCACATCCCACCTTTGTCAGGTCTGCAGGAACAGTGGGGCTAGGACCTTGTTTGTCCACTGAGAGGGAAAAATGCTTGGTTAAGTCTTGATGGGGCATTCACATTGAACCTCAGGGGACGCTGAGGGCGGGGAGGGGTTGCGGGGAGGGAGCAGGATTTGTCCAGGGTCCCACACCTGCTGTATGATGGAGTGGTATTGAACCTCTGACTCTGCAGAGGGGATCGGAGCATTTTGTCTTAACTCAATGCCCAGCGCCCTGTTTCCAACCTTCCCATTATCCACCACAGTAGATCAAAGCCCTCGTGGACATGGAAATAAGTGGCTGAGGCTGAGGTGTGCGGGGAGCTTGAGACCAGGAGTTAGAGGCCAGCCTGGGTGACATAGTGAACCTCCATCACAATAATAATTTTTTTTTTGGGGGGGTGAGGTAATGTTTCATTCTAGCCCAGGCTGACCTGGAATTTACTATGTCGTCTCAGGGTGGCCTCAAACTCATAACAGTCCTCCTACCTCTGCCTCCCAAGTTCTGGGATTAAAGGTGTGCGCCACCACACCCGGCTACAATAATAGTTTTTTAAAGATTTATTTTTATTTATTTGTTAGAGATGGGGCGGGGGAGAGAATGGGTGTGCCAGGGCTTCCAGCCACTGCAAACAAACTCCAGATGCAGGCACCACCATGTGCATCGGGCTTACATGGGACCTGGAGAATCGAAACTGGATCCTTAGGTTCACAGGCATGCACCTTAACTGCTAAGCCATCTTTCCAGCCCACAATAATAATTTTTTTTTAATTTTTATTTATTTATTTATTTGAGAGTGACAGACACAGAGAGAAAGACAGACAGAGGGAGAGAGAGAGAATGGGCGCGCCAGGGCTTCCAGCTTCTGCAAATGAACTCCAGACGCATGCGCCCCCTTGTGCATCTGGCTAACGTGGGACCTGGGGAACCGAGCCTCGAACCGGGGTCCTTAGGCTTCACAGGCAAGCGCTCAACCGCTAAGCCATCTCTCCAGCCCCAACACAATAATAATTTTTTTAAAGTAAATAAGTCCTCCCTATTCCCTATGTGAGTAGGAGGAGATCACTTAACTTCTTGGAGTTTATTTCTTCATCTGGTAGATAATGGTGGTTTAGATAACACCTAATTACAGATTATACAAATTATTATATATATATTATATATATTAAATTATTATATTATTATATAAAAATTATAAATTATACAAATAATGAGATTATTACAAAGTATACAGGAAGAAGTGACTAGATTACTTCAAAATACTATAGGATTTTATATAGGGTATCTGAGTGCCTGCAGATTTTATTGATTTGTTGGAGGTTCTGGAACAATCTCCTATGGGTATTCAAATAAGAGTGTATTTTTTTTTTAAATTAAATTTTTTTTGAGGTAGGATCTTACCCTAGCCCTGGCTAATCTAGAATTCACTATGTAGTCTCAGGATAGCCTCAAACTCTGCCTCTGCCTCCCGAGTGCTGGGATTAAAGGCATGCACCACCACACCCAGCCTTAATTTGTGGATTTTTTGAGGCAAGGTCTCATTGTAGTCCAGACTGACCTGGAATTCATTCTGAAGAGTGCGTTTATTAAATTTAATATGCCAATGGCCTGAGCCCCCCATAGAGAAATACTGTAGGCAGAAGAATATTTAATGGGAAAATGTTCACTAAGCATTAAAGTCAGTGATATAGTAGATATTATTTTTCTTTATTTATTTAAGATAGAAAGAGAGAGAATTGGCTGCTCCAGGGCCTCAGCCACTGCAAAGGAACTCCAGGTGTATGTGCCACCTGGTGTGTGTGGCTTTATGTGGGTACTGGGGAATTGAACCTGAGTCCTTTGGCTTTGCATTTTAACCACTAAACCATCTCTCCAGCCAATATAGTGTATATTATATGTATAGTACATATAGTGTGAGCCTATTTTTATAAAGATGAAGCCTTGAGGTTTTTTTTTTTTTTTTTTTTTGAGGTCTCGCTCTAGTCCAGGCTGACCTAGAAATCACTATGTAGTCATAGGCCAGCCTTAAATTCACAATGATCTTCCTACCTCTGCCTTTTGAGTGTTGAAATAAAAGACGTGTGCCACAACACCCAGCTGAAGTCATTGGATTTTTAAATATACTCAGGAAAAAAGGCCAGAGATGGTCTTATTTCTGGGAAGTAATGTTGGGAAAACCTGGCAGGAGGGACTAGAGAGATGACTCAGCAGTTAAAGGCATTTGCAAAGCCTGACAGCTTGGGTTTGATTCCCTAGTAATCACAAAAAGTCAGATGTACAAAGTGGTTCATGCATCTGGAGTTCATTTGCAGGGACAAAGAGTCCCTGGTGCACCAACTTTTTTTTTTAAATTTTTAATTTTTTATAATTAACAACTTTCATGATTGTAAACAATATTCCATGGTAATTCCCTCCCTCCCCCCACTTTCCCCTTTGAAATTCCACTCTCCATCATATCCCCTCCTCCTCCCAATCAGTCTCTCTTTTATTTTGATGTCATCATCTTTTCCTCCTATTATGATGGTCTTTTTTTTTTAATTATTTGTTTATTTATTTGAGAGCAACAGAGACAGAGAGAAAGACAGATAGAGGGAGAGAGAGAGAATGGGTGCGCCAGGGCTTCCAGCCTCTGCAAATGAACTCCAGACACGTCTGCCCCTTGTGCATCTGGCTAATGTGGGACCTGGGGAACCGAGCCTCGAACCGGGGTCCTTAGGCTTCACAGGCAAGTGCTGAACTGCTAAGCCATCTCTCCAGCCCCTATGATGGTCTTATCTAGGTAGTGTCATGCACTGTGAGGTCATGGATATCCAGGCCATTTCATGCCTGGAGGAGCATGTTGTAAGGAGTCCTACCCTTCCTTTGGCTCTTACATTCTTTCTGCCACCTCTTCTGCAATGGATCCTGATCCTTGGAAGGTGTGATAGAGATATTGCAGTGCTGAGCACTCCTCTGTCACTTCTCAGCACCATGATGCCTTCTGATTCATCCCAAGGTCACCACCATCTGAAAAGAGAAAGTTCTGTAATGAAAAAATGAGAGTAGCATTAATAAATGGGTATGAACATTAAGAGAAGTGCTTACTGGGCAGTTTGATGAGCATAGTGTATACATTTAGTCAGACAGCAGCAGATGTTACACCCCTGAGGCTCATGACTCCCCCTGTTGTAGGTTTTCAGTATCAGGGATGTATTCCCTCCCATGGTGCAGGGGCCCTCCAATCCAACTAGAGGGCAGTTGGTTTCCCCCAACAGACATGCCAGTATTGTACCCCTTGGCTCATTTGGCCTGTTTGGCCAAATATAAGGCTTGCAGTATCCATTGTGGAGTATCTTCACTGGTGATTTCTCTCTCTCCCATTGAGCTGCATGCAGTGTGACTTTTTCCAGCTTTCTGTGAGCTGGTCTATGTGGAGGAGGTCTTCAGCTCAGTTCCAGCAGGATTTCTCAGTGATCTTGCAGCCCAAGTATGTGCAGTCTTCAGCAATAGGGTCTTACCATGTCTTCCTGGTGGGAAACCAAGGGCCTCGGCAATGGCCTGTAATGTTTTGAGGGCATCAGGGACCTCCCTGGCCAACAACTCACTGGAAGGTATCCCATCCCTGGGTGCACCAATATATTTTTATTCTCTTTTTTTTTTCTAACAAACACATAAATAATTTTTTTAAAAGACCTGGAAGGAAAGACATAAGACTTAATAGCTGTCACCTCTGGGGAGCTTTCTTTTTCTACCTTTGTAGTTTCCTCGCTTCTGTACTGTTTTCTGACACAGCATTCATCTACCATTGTGTAGAGAGCACCTGCTCAGTGCCAGGCGCTGTGGTGTGTGCTTGAGATAAATCCAGGAACAACAGGGGCTGGGGAGATGGCTCAGCTCAGCAGTTAAAGGTGCTTGCTTGCAGACCCTGTTAAGTTCCTTAGCCACCTACATAAATCAGTTGGGCATTTGTTTGCAGCAGAAAGGGAACACACACACAAATGTACAAATACATATTTTTAAGTCCAGGAACAGAGTGTAGCTCAGGTTGCTCAGAAGCTAATCCCAACACATGAATTCAAGTGCCAGGATAGGGGTGCAGTAAATGCAGATAGAAACAGGGGGTGGGGGTGTAGCAAGGGAGAGGAGAAGCCAACACAGGCCTACTGTGGTATGCACCAAGGCTTGCTCCCTGTTAGGAATTCTGGGTGACAGTGGAGCGCACACCCCGAGTTACGAGGGGATTTACTCCCAGTCTCTGGGTGCCTGGTGGGGACTGCTCCGGGAATTGGTAAGTCTCCAGGACTTGCTGCCCTCCTGGCTGACTTGGAAAAGGCCACAAGCAGAGTCCCAGGGGAGTGTAAGAATGCCTATGGGTTCCAGCCACCAGGAAAGTGTGTGCCCCAGACGAAATGAACAGGCTCAGCAGTGTCCACCTTGGAGAACAAAATCTGTGTGTGACTCTCTCCATTCCTCCTTTCTCTCTTCTTCCTCTCTGTCTTTATCTCCTGCTCCTCCTCCTTCCTATTGTCTGTCTGTACCCCTGTGTTCTCTCTCCGTGGCTCTAGGCATGGAATCCAGGGCCTTGAGCATCTAGCACTCTACCAATTGAGCTACAGCCCAGGACACCCCCCCCTTGCAACTCTGCTTATAGACAAAACACCCAACCAGAAACTGCTTACGGGAGGCAAGCGTTCGTTTTGGCTTTCAGTTTAAAGAGGAAGCTGCATGGTGGGGGTGGGAAGCATGCCGAGTAGACAGCCAGGCATCACATCTTGTCACAGCAGCAGAAGGAAGCGTCAAGACTGAACTGGCCCAAACACCCAGTGGGCTGGACTAATACACCTCAAGGCCCACTGCCCCCAGTGGCACCCCTCCTCCAGCAAGGCTGTACCCCCCAAAGCTCCTGCGGCTGGGGACTAGGTAGGAGGCTTCATCACAGACACATGAGGCTGTGGGGGACATTTTACATTCAGACCACCGCACTGCTCTTGCAGAATTTCATGGATGGTAATTGCACAACAAACATAATAAGGAAGTAAGATATAATGTGTTAGGTGGTGTGTGCTATGGAGTTGGAGAATTAGGAAAGTGACATGCAAATGAAATTGCAGTTTACAAATATTAATTTTATAAAAATCAATAAAAGGATCGGGAAAGATGGTTCTGTGGTTAAAGGTACTTATCTGGAAAAACTTGATGGCCAGGGTTCAAATCCCTAATATTCACATAAAACCAGATATTCAAAATGGTGCATTTATCTGGAGTCCATTTGCAGTGGCAAGAAGCCCTGAAGTATTCTCTCTCTCTCTCTCTCTCTCTGTCTCTTTCTTTCTCTGCTTGAAAATAAAGAAAAATATAAAATCAATAAAAGAAAATGACATCAGATATCATAAAAAGAAATAACTAGGGGCCTGGGGATGCAGGAGGCCCTGAGCTTGATCCCTCTCTCATCCTACCTCAGGAGGGTGAGGAAGGAGGATCAGAAATTCAGTATCACCCTCAGCAACAAAGCCAGTTCAAGGCCAGCCTAGGACACATAAGACCCTATCATATATGTGTGTGTGTGTATATGTATGTATGTATGTATGTATGTATGTTGCAGTCCGCTTCACAATGCTGGTAGAATTCACCCAACCAAGAGCAGCTTCTGGGAAAAAGAGATTTATTTTGGCTTACAGGCTCAAGGGGAAGCTCCACAATGGCAGGGGAAAATGATGGCATGAGCAGAGGGTGGACATCACCCCCTGGCCAACATAAGGTGGAACAAAGCAACAGGAGGGTGTGCCAAACACTGGCATGGGGAAACTGGCTATAAAGCCCTTAAGCCCGCCCCCGATAATACACTCCCTCCAGGAGGCATTAACTCCCAAATCTCCATCAGCTGGGGAGCTAGCATTCACAACACCTAAGTTTTATGGGGGACACCTGAATCAAACCACCACAGTGTGTGTATATGTGTGTGTGTGTACACACACACACACACACACACACACACACACACACACACACATATATATGGCTGGGAAAATGGCTCAGTGGCTAAAATCCCCCCACATGTGCAAATAAATAAAAATTGCATTGAAAAAATGAAAAGAAGGAGCTCATGCATTTGGGAAGGTGAAGACATTTTTCGCCTCTAATCTCAACATCCTAACATAACAGTGGTCCTGCATCTTGATGTATTTTCTTTCTGTCTTTTTCCTCCTAGCCATTCTTTCCTTGCAAGACTTTAGGCATTGCACACACTTGTTATTTGAACTCAGCTCCAAAGCCCATGAGCTTCTCCTCTGTCCTGTGTCCTGCGGGGGGCCTGGAGCCCATCCCAGTCTCTCATTCTCTAGATGTAAATAGCAATCCCAGGAATCCAGCCTCCAGGCCCTCCCGCTGCGCAAGGCCTGCGGAGAATCACTTATGAGGAATACGAGAAACAAGCGTGTGTGACACAATATATACAATAATAACAAGATAGAACCCATGTAACCTTGCCACAGATACGGGCTTCCTTCCCTTGTATTGCTTTGTTGGACTTCAGATGGCTGTGGTCCCAGAGGGCTCCTTCATCTTCTGGCCAGCAGGCTTTACCCCAGGGTACCTTCTCCCAGTCTCTACCAAGGGACCAGAGCTGCCAACATCCTCATCTTCAAGTTTTCTTTTTCAGGAGAGACTCTGTGGATTCCAAGTCTCCCACCACCTCTTCTCCAAAAAGGCCTTCGGTGGAAAGGTAAAGGCGCTCACTGGATTCTCCATCACAAAGGTCCTATTTAGCAGAGGACCCTCTCTCAGCTTCCTGGAGCACGCACAGGTGTGACGGCTGAGTGGTTGCTTGTCCCTCCATCACTGAGTGCCATTCTTGAGGTCATGCTGAGCCCACTGAGGACAGAGGCCTTGGAAGCTTGTACCTGGAACGGCACTTCTGGTTTGGGCAGTACTGGTTGGAATGTGTGGCCAAAGGTAGCATAATTAATCCACTTGTTACTCATTCCCACGTGTGTATAGGAGGCCAGAGTATAGGCGTGGAGAAGAGAAATGGGGTTCCTGTAGCTTCTATTCTAGTGAGGTGCAACAGGTGCCCTTTTATTCTGGAGGCAATCTTTTTTTTAGCATTTTATTTTTATTTATTTGTTTGTCAGAGAAAAGGGGAGGAGAGAGAGAGAGAGAATGGGTGCGCCAGGGCCTCCAGCCACTGCAAAGGAACTCCAGATGCATGCACCTCATTATGCATCTGGCTAACGTGGATCCTGGAGGATCGGACCTGGGTCCTTTGGCTTTGTAGGCAAATGCCTTAACCGTTAAATCTCTGATCAGAGCAGGTGAGCAACTCAAGCACTTGGGATGCAGAGGCAGGAGGATCACTGCAAGCTTCAGGCCAGCCTGGACCGCTTGGGAGGAAGAAGAGTGAGCGAAGTGGTTATGCAGTGATTGGGTCATAGCCAGCAAAGGGCCCTCTCTACTTTATTTTTCTTTCTCTTTTGATCCCTCCCTCCCAGCTGCCTGGTTGGTTGTAACCTGTAAGACCTGCAAAGAATGACAGTCACGACCCCTGATTTGTGGATGTAACCGTAGTGCAGAAGCCATGCACCAACATGCCTGTTTTTAGGAGAGAGAGGCTGACTATACCACGCAGTGGGAACAAAGAACTGCTGTCTTAGTGTAGACTGAGTAGTGAATAGATGCTTCTGGAGAGGGAGAATTGAGCTGGAAGACATACAGGAGTGTGCCTGGTAATAGGAATGGGGCAAAGGTGTGGCCTCGGGAGTGAGCATAGTCCTCTGGGAACGATAGCTGGGGACCAAGAAACCGAAGGGCACCATGGTATCTGAATGAACTGCACTTGTATCAGTCCCCTTAACCTGGGCTGCCTGCCCCGCTGCTCCTGCGTGCCTGGCGATGCAGTCACCAAAATGCCCTGGAGGTGGCGCGCAGGGGCAGCGAACAGAGCCTCCTGGTGCCTCCGCCCAGACCTGGGGCGGGATGCTCTGGAGCTGGGGCTGGGCTTGTAGATCCCCGAGCAGAAGGAAGGTGTGGGTACAGACAGCCCCGCTCCCTGCAGCTGAGGCCATGTGCAGTTTCCCAACCCAAGCATTGAAAGCCAATGGGCAGGGCTGCCTGAAATGCAGCCCACCCCTCCCCCCCAAACCGAGCCAGCTTGTCAGCTCCTGGGCAAGCTGGAGGCCTGGAGGCTGGCATCCAGCAGGAAGGTGGGATGGGACATGGAGGATGGGGAATGCTCCAAGCAGCCACTCCTTGCTTGGATCAGAGGACTATGGAAAGCTCTTTAAAAAAAAAAAATAATAATGTTTTATTCATTTGAGAGGCAGAGAGAGTGGGAGGAGGGGAGAATGGACACGCCAGGGCCTCTAGCTACTGCAAAGGAACTCCAGGTGCATGCGCCCCCTTGTGCAGCTGGCATACATGGGTCCTGGAGAATCAGACCAGGATCCTTTGGCTTTGCAGGCTAACGCTAAGCCATCTCTCCAGCCCTGGAAAACACTTTTTAAGCGACAGGGAGATGTGTTAGACAGAACAGGGAAGTCAGACACTTTCCTGGTCTGACTTGACTTCTTGGAAGTTGGATGGATGCCCTTGGACAAGTCAGTTCTACTGAATGAGACTTAATCTACTGACCTATGGAATGGGAATAATTCTGGCTATTCAAGGTCATTGTGAGGATCAAATGGTGAGATTGAATGTCTGTTGTCCTCAACATACATAAATTCTCTATAAATGTGTAATGTGTGGTAATAATACTCATAAAATGTGTTTATCTCTGTTGGTTACCCTCTAGAATTCTCTCAATCATTTGTACAACCCCATAAGATGGATTGCCATCTTCTTTTTTTTTTTTTTGGTTTTACAAGGTAGGGTCTCACTCTGGTCCTGGCTGACCTGAAATTAACTATGTAGGCTCAGGGTAGCCTCGAACTCACGGAAGTCCTCCTACCTCTGCTTCCCGAGTGCTGGGATTAAAGTCGTGCGCCACCACACCCGGCGATTGTCATCTTCTTATTACCATTTTGTATGTGAGAAAACTGAGACACCTGAATGTTAAGGAAGTCACCCAAAGTTATATAGCTACAGTGTGCCAGGCTTTGAACCTAATTTCTGGGCTCTAGAACCCAGAATCTTTTTGGGGTGATGGTGTGAGACAGGGACTCACTTTGTATCCAAGGCTGAGCCTAGAACTCACGACTCTCCGGCCTCTGCTTCTGGAGTGCTGGACTTCAGGTGTATGCCACCACATCCAGCCGAGGAACTTAGATTTTTAAAGAACATCCCACCTCAGTGGAGGCCTTCCAGCAGCTGCTTGCTGTGCCCTTGTTTGTCATCCTGCCTCCTACAAAGCACCAGCCCGTGGGCTCCCTCTAGGTGTTCCTTGGTGAGTGAACCCTGGACTTTCAGATGCACGCTGGGCCTCAGGTCAGCAAGGCCTCCTTCCTGGCAGGAGAGGAGAGAACAAATGAGCCTTCTCATAAGCCAGGCAACGGGGCCACTAACTTCCAAAGAGGGCCTGCCCCTCCAGTGATGCTCCATCTGGGGCCCTGGATGTGCCTTTCTCTTTATGATCAACTCCCTCCATCCATCATGCTCACGTTCATTTGTACAACAGAGATTTAGCACACGCCCACCTAAAGCTCTGTCACAGGAAGGCAGCAGTCAGAGCTGGAAGAGCCTTCCCTGGAGGAGGGTGGGACCTTCCAGACGTTAAAAAAAAACATTGGTAGTGATATTTTATTATACTTTTTCTATATCTCTAGGCATTTTGGTGGTGGTTTTAAAAATTTTAATATAGATTCCTCACATTCCACTGACTACTTTATACTCCTTCAGACAATGCAGTAGTCTTAGCACCATGTAACCCCAATTGCACTTCAGTCTTCATATTATAGCTATCATATTAGGTTTACCTTGGAAACCTTATTGAACAGTGCTATAGTAATTTATGTTTCCAAGTATCAGTCTTGCTTTGGACAGCTGAAGAGAAGCAGAAGTGGCCAGGTGTGGTGGTGCATGCCTTTAATCCCAGCACTGGGAAGGCAGAGGTAGGAGGTTCACTGTGAGTTCAAGACCAGCCTGAGACTACATAGTGAATGCCAGCTCAGCCTGGGCTAGAGTGAGACCCTACCTGGAAAAATCAGAGAGAGAGAGAGAGAAGCAGAAGTGTATTGTTTCTGTGATCCATCCTTCATTCTTGCTGGTTCAAGTTTCCCTGTGATGCTGGGTGTGGTGGTGAACACTTGTAATCCAGGCTCTTAGGAGGTAGAGGCGAAAAGACCAGGAGTTCAAGGTCAGCCCTGATTACATAGCAAGTGTAAGGCCAGCTACATAAAGCACGGACACAAAACAAAATCCTGTGAGGCCCCTGAAGCTTCCAGAATAACACAGAGCATTTTGCCAATGCTCTTGGTTGTCCACCAGAAGGCGATGGAAAGACCCTGTTGTGGAAAACTCATGCTTCAGTGTCAGGACACTGAGAAACGAAGCTGGAGCTGAGCCGGAGGCCTCTTCTCGGCTGACTCGCTTGTCATAGTGCTGGAAAGAGTTATGCAGGCTGCTTTGGTCAGAGAAGATTCTTTTTCACTTGGCAGTGACTATTGGAGAAAACTCATCAAAGTGCTGTGAAAAACCCGGGCCTGGTGGTGCACGCCTTTAATCCCAGCACTCGAGAGGCAGAGGTAGGAGGATCAACATGAGTTCGAGGCCACCCTGAGACTACGTAGTGAATTCCAGGACAGCCTGAGCTAGAGTGAGACCCTACCTCAAAAGAACAACAAAAAAAAGTGATCGTTACGTGCTCAGTGATAAATGAGACATTGTTACCACACCCTGAAAGACTCCAGGCCACTGCAGAGGAGGGATGGAAAGAATGTCAGAGCCAGAGGATGGGGACGGGGCTGTGAAATGCTGTCTTCTGAAGCAGGCATTCATGACCTCACTGCAGCTATTGTTAGCAGCACAAGACTTTAGAACATGTGTGCTGGCAATGGTCTTCACTTTGCCCATGGGAAGATACCATTTTTTTTATTTTTAGTTTTATTTATTTATTTGAGAACGAAAGACAGAGAAAGAGGCAGATAGAGAGAGAATGGGTGCACCAGGGCCTCCAGCCACTGCAAACGAACTCCAGATGCTTGCGCCCCCCCCCCCCTTGTGCATCTGGCTTACCTAGGTCCTGGGGAATTGAGATTTGAACCAGGGTCCTTAGGCTTCACAGCAAGCACTTAACCACTAAGCCATCTCTCCAGCCCAGCCCTCCCCCCCTTTTTTTTTTAAATTTTTTTGTTCATTTTTATTTATTTGAGAGTGACAGAGAGAGAAAGAGGCAGAGAGAGAGAGAGAGAAAGAATGGGCACGCCATGGCTTCCAGCCACTGCAAACGAACTCCAGACGCATGCGCCCCCTTGTGCATCTGGCTAACATGGGTCCTGGAAAATCGAGCCTCGAACCGGGGTCCTTATGCTTCACAGGCAAGCGCTTAACCGCTAAGCCATCTCTCCAGCCCTCCCCCCCTTTTTTTTTTTTAATTTTATTATTTTTTTTTTAATTTTTTTTTTTTTATTTGAGAGCGACAGACACACAGAGAAAGACAGATAGAGGGAGAGAGAGAATGGGCGCGCCAGGGCTTCCAGCCTCTGCAAACGAACTCCAGATGCGTGCACCCCCTTGTGCATCTGGCTAACGTGGGACCTGGGGAACTGAGCCTCGAACCGGGGTCCTTAGGCTTCACAGGCAAGCGCTTAACTGCTAAGCCATCTCTCCAGCCCCCCCCCCTTTTTTTTTTGAGGTAGAGTTTCACTCTAGTACAGGTTGACCTGGAATTCACTAGGTAGTCTCAGGGTGGCCTTTAACTCATGGCGATCCTCCTACCTTTGCCTCCCAGGTGCTGGGATTAAAGCACTCGGGGATTAACCATCCAGCTTTCCAGCTAGATATCTTTATTTCAGCATCATTTCTAAAAGATATGAAAGGGAACATTTATGAGCCAGAAGGTGAGGTCTCCAAAAACCAAATTGTCCATGGGCTTCAGTTGAGCTTCTAGTTTGTAGAACTTCAGAGAAATAAATTTCTGTTATTGAAGCCACTCAGTTTTTCATATTTTTAAAATTATTATTATTATTATTTAGAGAGAACAAGAGAGAGAGAATTGATGTGCCAGGGCCTCAGCCACTGCAGTCTAACACCAGAAACTTAACGCCACCTAGTGGGCATATATGACCTTGTGCTTGACTCACCTTTTTGTGTCTGGTTTACGTGGGATCTGGAGAGTACAACATGGATCCTTAGGCTTTGCAGGCAAACGCCTTAACTGCTAAGCCCTCTCCAGCCCAGTCTTTCATATTTTATGGTTGCAAGTTGAGCTGACTAGTTAGCCTGCCAGTTATTTGAGCACACATGCATATATTATTTGTGTCTTTTTGTGCATCTGGCTTTATGTGGGTACTGGGGAATCAAACCTGGGCCAGCAGGCTGTGAAAGTAAGTGTCCTTAACTGCTAAGCCATCTCTCCAGCCTATTATTTGTGTCTTTTTAAAGCCAAAATAACCCAGTTATGGTGGTGCATGCCTTTAATCCCAGCATTTGGGAGGTAGGATTGCCATGAGTTAGAGTCCACTCTGAGACTACATAGTAAATTCCAGAGTGAGGACCCTACCTTGAAAAAAAAAAAAAAAGTGCTGGGGAGATGGCTCAGTGGTTAAAGGTCCTTGCTTTCAAAGTCTGCTAGCCCACTTACTTAAAGCCAGACACAAAAATGGCAATATGCATTTGGAGATCATTTGCAATGGTAAGAGGTCCTGGTGTGAATATACATACATGCAAATAAATAATAAAAATATTTTAAAAAGCAAAACTTGCAAGGTATGGAGGCTCACGCCTTTAATCCCAGCACTAGGGAGGCAGAGGTAGGAGGATTACCCTGAGTTCAAGGCCACCTTGAGACTATATAGTGAATTCCAGGTCAGCCTGAGTTAAGAGTAAGACCCTACCTCAACACCCCCAAAAATAATAATAATTAAAAATAAAAAGCAAAAAAGAAATTTAAGTCTGAGGATGTAGCTCAGTTGGTAGAGTGCTTACATGAGCCTCTTAATTCTACAAACCAGGTATTTTGGCACATACCTGTAATTCCAATACTCAGGAGGTAGAGTCAAGAGGATCAGAGTTATTGGTCATCCTCAGCTACATAAAAGTTGAAGGTCAGCCTGGGCTATATGAGACCCTTTCTCCAGAAAAGCAAGGCAGGATCATTTGTAGGCAGTGTGTCTGGGCACGAAGGGGTTAGAATCACATGGCCCTGGGCTCTAGTCCCTGTGGTGCATCATTCTGGGCACATCTCCATGGCCAGACTCTCTAAATCTGTTTTGATAGATGGATGGATGTTTTAATTGTAGATGGATAATGCATGTATTTATAAGAACATAATATAGAAGGACTGGGGAGATTGCTCAGTGGTTAAAGGTGCTTGCTTTCAAAGCTTGCCAGCCCAAGTTCAATTCCCCAGTTCCCACTTAAAATCAAATGTAAGGCCAGGCGTGGTGACATACGCCTTTAATCCCAGCACTTGGGAGGCAGAGTTAGGATGATTGCTGTGAGTTCGAGGCTACCCTGACACTACATAGTGAATTCCAGGTCAGCCTGAGCTAAAGCAAGACCCTATCTCAGAAAACCAAATAAATGAATAAAACCAAATACACAAAAGTGGTGCATGTGTCTGGAGTTCATTTTCAGTGGCAAGAGGCCCTGGCATGCCCATATTCATTCTCTGTCTCTCAAGTAGATAGATAAAATATTTTTTTTAATTTTTTTTGTTCATTTTTTATTTATTTATTTGAGAGCGACAGATATAGAGAGAAAGACAGATGGAGGGGGAGAGAGAGAGAATGGGTGCACCAGGGCTTCCAGCCACTGCAAATGAACTCCAGACGCGTGCGCCCCCTTGTGCATCTGGCTAACGTGGGACCTGGGGAACCGAGCCTCGAACCGGGGTCCTTAGGCTTCACAGGCAAGCGCTTAACCGCTAAGCCATCTCTCCAGCCCAGATAAAATATTTTAAAAATATTTTTATGGACTTGTTTGCAAGGAGGGGGTTTGCCAAGGCCTCTAGCCGCTGCAAATGAACTCCATATGAGTGTGCCACTTTGTGCATCTGGCTTTACATGGGTACTTTACATGGGGGAATCAAACAGTTGTTAGACTTTGCATGCTAGTGCCCTAACCATCTCTCCAGCCCACAGATAAAATATTTTTAAAAGACCATATTATATATATGAGAGAAACCAGCCTAGTACATAGCAGATGGGAGCATGGCCATTTGTGTAACAAGTAGAGCACAATACTTAGAAAAGAGTAGAGGTGCCAAGGAGTTCAAATGCCTTAATTAAAGTTTTGTTCTGTTTGTCTGAGCACCCACATACGTGACTGACATCAAGCTCATTTGTTTTTGCTAATGTGTGTGTGAGAGTGTGTGTGTGTGTGTGTGTACGTGCTACAGTGTATGCACATATATGTGCCCTTGTCTGGGGTGAGGTGCACTCACCTGCAGTGGCTGGAACAGAAAGTCAGGACTTCTACTCCATCCTTGTTCCTCTGCTCAATCTTTTCTTTTTTTCTCTTTTTCTTTTTCTTTTTTTTTTTAAGTTCTGGCAATTCCTTGGTCCCTGCTCTACTACAGGATGAGGGTTGCAGGCATGTATGGCCATGCCCAGCTGTTTGTGTGGGTTCTGGAGTTTCAAACTCAGGCAGTCTAAAGCCCTCTTGCTTGCTCCGGAAGATCACTTAACCGCTGAGCCACCTTTCCAGCTCATCAAGCCCATTTCTAAATGCATCTCTTTCTAAGATGCACCTCTGCTGTGGGATAATAACATGGACCTCATAGGATTGTTATGAACACTGGATGAGACGATCTATGTCAAGTATCTAAAATGGTCCCTTAGACTGGGAGATGGCCCAGTGGGTAAGTGCTGGTCATGCGAGCGTCCAGACCTGAGCAAGTACAAGGACACACAAAAGCTGGGTGTGATACCACGTGTGCCTGTCGTTCTAGGCCTAAGGAGGAATGAAGAGGCTTGGTGGTTAGCTAGTCCAACTGAACCCGTGAGCTCTTGGTTCAGTGAGAGAGCCTGTCTCAAAAAATAAGGTAGGCCAGGTGTGGTGGTACACACCTTTAATCCCAGCACCAGGGAAGCAGAAGTAAGAGGATGCCATGAATTCGAGGCCAGCCTGGGACTACAGAGTGAGTTCCAGGCCAGCCTGGGCTACAATGAGACTCTGCTTCAAAAAAGAACAACTGAGTTGGAGAGATGGCTTAGTGGTTAAGGCACTTGCCTGCAAAGCCTAAGGACCCAGGAACAGTTCCTCAGTACCCATGTAAGCCAGATGTATAAGGTGGTGCAAACATCTGGAGTTCATTTGCAGTGGCTGGAGGCCCTGGTACACCCATTTTATCTCTCTCAAATAAGTAAATAAATGTTAAATTTTTTTTTTTTAAAGTGGCTTCCCTGAAGGCAAGGTAGCTCCAGGTGTCTTTTTTTTTAAGATTTTTTTTGTTCATTTTTTATTTATTTATTTGAGAGCAACAGACACAGAGAGAAAGACAGATAGAGGGAGAGAGAGAGAATGGGCGCGCCATGGCTTCCAGCCACTGCAAACGAACTCCAGACGCGTGCGCCCCCTTGTGCATCTGGCTAACGTGGGACCTGGGAAACCGAGCCTCGAACTGGGGTCCCATAGGCTTCATAGGCGAGCGCTTAACCGCTAAGCCATCTCTCCAACCCAAATGTTAAATTTTTTAAAGTAATTATAATGTAGGAGAGCAACTGAGGAAGGCACTTGAAATTGACCTCTTCTCCATGTACACGCCCACACCCATACACACATACACACACGCACACACAATTACAGAGCCCTTGCCTCACAGGGTTGTTATAGGGATGAAAGGAACACAAGCATGTGACCGTGCAGAACGCTACCCCATAATTGGGTTGTTTGTTTCATGTTGACCTGCCATTACTGATTGTCACCCACAGATCAAACAGCTGCAAATCGAAAGCAGAGACCCCCAAGACCCCCAGCAGCCCTTTGACTCCCACGTTCGCTCCGTCCGTCTGCCTCCTGGCCCCTTGCTATCTCACTGGGGACTCGGTGAGGGACAAGTGCGTGGAGATGCTGTCTGCCGCTCTAAGGGCAGAAGGTGAGAGGACTTGGGCCTAGGATGGGGGGCGGGGAAGCAACAGATGGGATACCCTCAGTCTCCTGTGCTATCAGTGGTACAGGAGTGTCCCTGTCCCCAGGACTGGGGAGGTCATGTGTGGCTGATGGGTGTGTTTATGGATCTTTTAGAAGATTTCAAGGACTATGGAGTCAACTGTGACAAGCTGGCATCAGAAATTGAAGATCATATCCTTGAGCCCTGTGGGACTGTGGGTGCCTGGACCGTGTGGTAATGGGGTGTCTGGGGACAGCCCCCTGCTCTGCCCCTGAGTGCAGCTGACATTGTCACATTACATGCTGCCCCTTCAAATCAGTAGGTTCTGAGAGCAACCCCACAAGATGGTTTCCTGGGATCCATGTGATACTGGGTGAGGTCACAGCAGCCCAGGGAGGGTTCATCCCCTGACAAAACTATGCTGAGCTACAGACTTCAGAACCTAAGGGCTCAGCTGCACTGTCCGAAAGGCCCTGTGGTACATTTCTAGCCCTAGTGGAAGAAGGACAGCTCACCTCACGGTCAGGCATCTCTCATTCTCTCCTTGGATGGTCACGGCTTCTATGCTTCACGGCCTGAAGTCACCGGGCCGGCACTGTGCATGGCAACTAGCACTTCCTGCCTCCGCTAATGCTGCCAGTGATTTCTGATGAGGCAGGGGCTGTTGTTTCCATTGTCCAGATGAGAAAACTGAGGCTCAGGAGCTCTGGCTGCTGAACTGGAAGCTTTAGTCGTGGGTTGCAGGTTCTGAACTCTGCATGCACCCCACCTCCCACTGCTTATCTGAGACTGGCCTTGCAGAGATAGCAGAGGTGAGTGCAATGTCCTGAAGTCACAAGAGAGGCTCTGACATGGAATTTACCATAATAATGTCACCTTCAAGGCTGTTTCATATGTGAGTGACCCCAATGCCAAGTGAGATCCCCACTGGGCAGAGACCACAGTAATACACATGACACCTGGTGGCTCACACCTTTCATCCCAACACGTGGGAGGCAGAGGTAGGAGGATCCCTGTGAGTTCAAGGCTACCCTGAGACTACGTAGTCTCATACTGCATACTGCATACTCACTCTGGGTCAGCCTGGGCTAGAGTGAAACCCTACCTGGAAAAGAAAAAAACAAAACAAAACCCTATGATGCCTGCTGCAGTCCAAGGAGAGGAAGGGATGGCCCAGGGCTCTCGTCCTCAATGTCCCTCCATGAGTGGCTGGCTGGCCCTTGACCCTGTCACATATCTACCAAGAGCTCAGGAGCACGGACATGAAGTACCGGAACCGCGTGCGCAGCCGCATCAGCAACCTCAAGGACCCCAGGAACCCGGGCCTGAGGCGGAACGTGCTCAGTGGGGCTATTTCCACAGGACTCATTGCCAAGATGACGGCAGAGGTGAGGGTCGTGGGGATGGGGCAGGGCCTTTTCCAACAGACCCACCTCAGCCTCCCACTGGCTGGGTAGCCAACACAGCTAATATATACATATATATTAAGGAGGGAACTGGGTTGTTTTTTTTTATTTCGAAGTAGGGTCTTGCTCTGGCTCAGGCTGACCAGGAATTCACTATGTAGTCTCAGGGTGGCCTTGAACTTGTGGCAATCCTCCTACCTGTGCCTCCCAAGTGCTGGGATTAAAGGTGAGTGCCACCATGCCTGGCACAGTGGTAACTGGGTTTGTTTGTTTTTTTAAAGCATGCTGTCTGTCCAGTTTTCTCTTTTGCCCAGATAGAAATGTCTGTCATCCCATGTTGTAGCGGAGGACACGGAGGCCCAGGGCAGGAAACAGTTACCCATATGCAGGGCCGGAGAACAGTGAAGCCAAGGAGGCAGCTGGGCGGCTGCAGACCTGCTCCTCAGTGCTTTGTTTTCGTCCCCTCTTCTCTTGTTCATCCCAGACCCAGCGCAGCCCAGCCAGGGTAGGAGACCTGGGTAAGGAGTCAGACAGATTTACAAACATGGACACCACAGAGAGGCAAATGGGGTATTTGTCCACATAGGAACTGCCAGAAAGAAGGGGTCTATCAGGCTTGGAGGGGTCAGTAGTGAAGGAAAGGGGAATGGTCCTATCATGCCGTCATGGGGAGCTGGTCAGCTGCCTGAGTTTGAACTCATCTCCTGCCACATGGCGCTGTGGTCTTCTCACACAGGCTGCTCAACCTCCGTGTCTCTGGTTTTCCCCCTGTATAAAACGAGCATGTGAGGCTGGGTATGGTGGTACATGCCTTTAATCCCAGCACTAGGGAGGCAGAGGTAGGAGGATTGCCACGAGTTCAAGGCCACCCTGAGACTACATAGTGAATTCCAGGTCAGCCTGGGCTAGAGTGAAACCCTATCTTGAAAAAGAAAACAAACAAACAAACAAACAAAAACTGAGGATATAAATCATAGCTGCTTAGTAAAGGATTAAATTGTGTGTGGTGTTAAAGGTTAATACATGTAAAACTGTCTGCCCTCAAAATTAATACATGACCTGCTCCTTCATGAAACATGTCATGCATCCCTTGTCATGATGTTAAGAAAGAGGAACTACTGTGCTGGAGGGATGGCTTAGCGATTAAGACATTTGCCTGCAAAGACAAAGGACCCAGGTTCCATTCCCCAGGACCCACATTAGCCAGATGCACAAGGGGGTGCATGTGTTTGGAGTTTGTTTGCAGTGGCTGGAGGCCGGCCCTGGCACGCCCATTCTCTCTTTCTCTCTCCCTCTTTCTCTGTCAAATAAATAAATAAAAATATTAAAAAGAAAGAAAGAGTAACTCTCACAGAGGTGTGCTCATCCCCATGTGGCCAGGTAACCCTGGCCCAACCACAGCCCTCAGGTTCGACTTTCTGGCCGGAGGACTCGCTTTTTCCCAGCAGGTGCAAAGCCAGGGGGTCCTGCCTCCTCTTTCTCGACCCAGCCTTGGCCTTCCTGCTCAGTTAGGCTGTAGAAATTGGGAGTGATGTAGAGCCCCAGGACACCCCACCTCTGAGAGACAGACTGTTTTCTCACCAGGAAATGGCCAGTGATGAGCTCAGGGAGCTGAGGAACGCCATGACCCAGGAGGCCATCCGGGAGCACCAGATGGCCAAGACTGGCGGCACCACCACCGACCTCTTCCAGTGCAGCAAGTGCAAGAAGAAGAACTGCACCTACAACCAGGTGGGCAGCACAGGGGGCCTGGGTGGGCAGGGCCCAGAACCAGGTGGGTGGAATGTGGGGCATGGGTGGGCAATGCATAGGGCCCGGTGGGCAAGGCTCAGAGCCAGGTGGGTAATGCACAGGGCCTGGGTGGGCTAAGCCCAGGATTAGGTGGGCAGTGGATGGGGCCAGAGTGGGCAATCTGCAGAACCAGGTGGGCAGCACACGGGGTCTGGGTCGACAAGGCTCAGAGCCAGGCGGACAAGGCCGAATGGGCAATGTGCAGAGGGCCTGGGTGGGCAAGGCCCGGAACCTGGCAGCTTGAGAGTGGAGGAGCCCTGGAGGCGCTGCAGGGAGCAGCAGCTAGAACTCTCTGGATTGCAGAGGGAAGTGCAAGCCTGGGACGCCGCTATGGTGCTTGTGGCCTCTGGAAAGTGTTCCAAGGGTGGAACTGCTGGGTGTCCATGAGGCTGGGCTCACGTGTCCCCCTGTACTGTGAGAGCATGGGAAATGTGAAACCCAGCTCTCATCATACAGACAGGGAAACTGAGGCCCAGATGGACTGATGGGCTCTCCAGCTTTGCTCAGGGTCTAGCAAGGGCAATGCCAAGGAGACTAACAGAACAATGTTCAAATTCTTTTCCTTTTGTTGTTTTTGAGTGTTTTGTTTGTTTGTTGGTATTTTGGTTTTTTGAGATAGGGTCTCACCCTAGCCCAGGTTGACCCGAAATTCAGTCTGTAGTCTGAAAGTGGCCTCAAACTCACAGCTGTCTTCCTACCTCTGGCTCCCAAGTTCTGGGATGAAAGGTGTGTGCCACCACACCTGGCTTTTGAGAGAAGAGAGACAGAGAGAATGGGTGTACAGGGCCTCCAGACGCTGCAAACAAGCTCCAGATGCATGCGCCACTTTGTGAATCTGACTTTACATGCATACTAGGGAATCGAACTCAAGTCAGTAGGCTTCGTAGGCAAGCGCCTTAACCGCTAAGCCCATTGTTTTTGATTTTTTAAGGCAGGGCCTCATGTAACCTAGGCTGGCCTTGAATTCAATATGTAGCTGAAACTGACCTTGAACTCCTAATCCTCTTGCCTCCACCTCCCAAGGGTTGGAATTTCAGGTGTGCACTGTTATGTCCAGCTAGTAGATCAACCATTTCTGCTGTAGTCCATCCAACTTGGTCAGTGATAGGTCCCTGAGGGGAAGATGAAGATACAAGGGAGCCATGGCGGGCTGTGGAAGGCCCTTCCTGGAAGATCTGGGAACGGCCTGTTGCAGAGTTACACATGTTCTAGTCTTTCTAGATCACTCTTCCTTCCTCTATCACCTCAGCAAGCAAGATTTATAAAAGTTTCCAGATGTGGTGGCACATGCCTGTAATTCCAGCATTGGGGAAGCTGAGGCAGGAGGACAAGAGGATTGGAATATGAGTTAAGGCCAGCTTGTTCTATGTAATGAAACCCTGTATCAAAAAACCCAAAATGGAGCCGGGTGTGGTTGTACACACCTTTAATCCCAGCACTCAGGCGGCAGAGGTAGGTGGATCATTGAGAGTTCGAGGCTACCCTGAGACTACATAGTGAATTCTGTGACAGCCTGGACTAGAGAAGAAGACCCTACCCCCCCAAAAAAAATGGGCTGGAGAGATGGCTTATCAGTTAAGGCACTTGCCTGCAAAGCCTAAGGACCCAGGTTTGACTCCACAGAACCCATGTAAGCCAGATGCACATGGTGGCGCATGCACCGGAGTTTGTTTGCTGTGGCAAACGCCCTGGTGTGCCCATCCTTACTGACTCATTCTCTCTGTCTCTCATAAATAAAAAAAAATATTTTTTTTTAAAATGGGGGCTGGGCTGGGTGCACGCCTTTAATCCCAGCGCTCAGGAGGATCGCCATGAGTTTGAGGCCACCCTCAGACTACATAGTGAATTCCAGGTCAGCCTGAGTTAGCGTGAGACCTTACTTTGAAAAATAAAACAAAAAGAAATAAAAGAAAACATGGGGGCTGGGGAGATAGATGGTTCAGTGAGTAAAAGTAATTGCTGTGCAAACATGAGCACCCGAGTTTTGATCCCAGCACCCACTTAAAAGCATTTGGTAAGAGAATTGCCAAAGTCGGGCAAATACCAGTGCCCATCTGTAGGATGTGGACGTGCCCCTAAAGACAGTAGGAGCCATGGAAGGCCCTAGAGCAGGGGAGTGACGTCACAGTGTCTCTTCTCTCTCTTAGGTGCAGACACGCAGCGCCGATGAGCCCATGACCACCTTTGTCTTGTGCAACGAGTGCGGGAATCGGTGGAAGGTCTGTAACTCCATCTTTCTCCCTCCCCTGCCGTCCCCAGACCCCGTCCCACATAAGAAGTGTGACGCCCACAGGCAGGGAGGGGCAGGGCAGTGCCAGCCTGCGCAGAGTCAGCTTACAGCACCAGACGGTGCCAGGCTGGGACCAGCGGGCAGTGTTGGTTTTGGAAGGGGCTCAGCTTCCTTGGGTCCACAGAGCGGGGGAAAGGCCCCAGCACCGCTCATTTGGACCAGCTTCCAGTAAGTGTCTGCGCAGAGGACCCTGCCCTCGAGGCTGCTCACAGGAGGCTGAGAGGTGGGGATGCTAGGCCCTGTCATGGTAAAAGTGGTTCACAAATGGCCCTGGTGCCCTTTCCTTCTCAGGCTGTGGCCCGGCTCTGCAAGGGCAGAGATTTTTGTTTTCAGCCATGGAAACTAGACTACTCTGAGTGCTGCTTGCTGCGGTGTGGCTCAGTGGTAGAGCACTTCCTTGTATCCATGGAGCCCTGAGTTCACACACACACACACACACACACACACACACACACACACACACACACACGGGAGGGAGGAGGGAGGATGGAGGGGAGAAGAGAGAGACGGAGGGAAGAAAGGAAGGAAAGGAAAGGTACCTCAACTGTGGCAGGTCCTGAGAGTGGCGGAGCGATTCTCAGCTCTGCGGGAATTTAGCTTGGGTGTTGAGCAATGGACACTCAACAGTCACTAAAATTCCCCAAATCCACTAGTGGCTGTTGAGTTCACTGTCCTGTGATCCACAAAGAATGATGGAAGAAGAGAAAGATAAGCAAGACTTTATTTTCTTGGTTTCTTTTCTTTGTTTGAGGTAGGGTCTCACTCTAGCTCAGGCTGACCTGGAAATTCACTACGTAGTCTCAGGGTGTCCTTGAACTCATGACGACCCTCCTACCTCTGCCTCCTAAGTGCTGGGATTAAAGGTGTGTGCCACCATGCCCACGCCCGGCTAAGATTTTTTTTTTCTTTTTCCGGCTAAGATTTTATTTTAGAAAAGAAAGAAAAGCAGAAAATTCCACAAAGTGGCCTTAACTTGCTTGGTGACTTGAACTGGGGGACCCTACTCTTAGGGATACAAATTAGGCATCAAGTCAAGGTATATTATATTGGTTACTTTTTTTGTTTTGTTTTGTTTTGTTTTGGGGTAGGGTCTCTTGCTGTAGCCAAGGCTGACCAAGAATTCACTATGTAATTTCAGGCTGGCCTTGAACTCACTCACAGCAATCCTCCTACCTTTGCCTCCTAACTGCTGGGATTAAAGGTGTGTGCCACCACCCACGTCTGTCTGCCTACATTGTTTTTTTTGTTTTTTTTTTAAATGGATTATGGGATGTAAATTAGGAATCAAGTTGGGGTAGATTTGAATGTGTCTGGGGCTTTGGTAAAAAAGAAAAGAATAAAAGGTCTAGGAAGATGGCTCAGTAGTTAAACGTGCTTGCTTATAAACCCTACTGGCCTGGGTTTGATTCTCCAGTACCCAGGTAAAGCCAGATGAGCACAAAGTGGAGTATACATCTGGAGTTTGTTTACAGTGGCAAGAAGTCCTAGTGTGTCAATTCTCTCTCTGCTTTCTCCTCATAAATAAATAAATAAATAAATATATATATATATATTTTAAAATAATGGCCTGGATATCCATAACCTCGAGTGCCTGGCACTACCTACACAAGACCAGTATAATAGGAGGAAAAGATGATGGCATCAAAATAAAAGAGAAGCCAGGCGTGGTGGCACACGCCTTTAATCCCAGCACGCAGGAGGCAGAGGTAGGAGGGTTGCCGTGAGTTCGAGGCCACCCTGAGACTCCTTGGTAAATTCCAGGTCAGCCTGGGCTAGAGTGAGACCCTACCTCAAAAAACCAATAAATCAATAAATAAAAGAGAGAGTGATTGAGAGGGGGAGGGGTAAGATGGAGAGTGGAGTTGTGAAGGGGGGATAATTATCATGGTTTATTTTCTATAATTATGGAAGTTGTCAATAATAAAAAATTAATTTTAAGCCAGGCATGGTGGCACATGCCTTTAATCCCAGCACTCAGGAGGCAGAAGTAGGAGGATCGCCATGAGTTCAAGGCCACCCTGAGACTACATAGTGAATTCCTGGTCAACATGAGCTAGAACGTGACCCTACCTCGAAAAACAACAACAAAAAATTAATTTTAAAAATGGAATAAGGGTACAGGGTTGGTGTTCACCCAACATCTTGGTGAGTCAAGGCTTTTTGAAATTCAGTCTGGGACTCTGTTCTGTGGAGTTGTCATTAATGATTTTCCTTTGGGGCCATTACTAAACACCTACCCAATGGCGGCTGCCTTACTCCTGTTCCTGTGACTACCCAATAGAGGAACCTGAGGGTAAAGTGAGTTTAAATACTGTGCCTGGCACTAAGGGCAAGAGCGTGCTGTGTGCTCCCAACCAGTTCTTCCTGCCTGTTGCCGCTGTGTCTACTGACAGTATTTTTTTAAAACTTTTATTTATTTATGAGAGAGAGAGTGAATATAGGCATGTCAGGGTCTCTTGCTGCTGCAAATGAACTCCAGATGCATGTGCCACTTTCTGCAACTGGCTTTATGTGGGCACTAGGGGAACTGAACCCAGGCCAGCAGTTTTTGCAAGCATGCACCTTCAACCACTGAGCAATCTTTCCAGCCCTGACAATAAAGCTTCCATTGCTGTGGCGGAGGCCTGCAGGCCAACAGTAGTGATGTGCTCCCTCATCTGGGAGCCCGCCACGTGCCTGGCATTGGATTAAGTTCATTATTTGACATTATTCTCACAGTGGCCAAAGTTATGACCCCATCTTATGGACGAGCGATAGGCTCAAGGTCATTTGGCCAATAACAGACAGCTGGGATTTTGAACCCTGGCCTGTGTGACTCTGGCCCCATGCGACCTCCTCATGTGACTCAGGGAGACTTCTCATGGCTGCCTTTTGGTTTTGCAGTTCTGCTGACAGACCCTGTCTCCAGGATGGCCCTGAACCCCTGAACGAGGTGAGGAAGAACAAAGAGGAAGCATAACCCATCTGACCTGGAGCAAAAATAAAAGTTTAAATGAAGTTAAATCCTGAGCTGTGGAGGAGGCACAGGGATCAGGGGAGCATTCCTTCACAAATTACTTATCAGCCACGAATGAGTGCTGGGACTAAAGGTGTGCACCACCACACCAAGCATTGGGAATTTCTTTTTTTGTCTTTTCTTTTTCAAGGTAGGGTCTCACTGTAGCCCAGGCTGACCAGGAACTCACCCTATGAGGCTGATTAAAGTATGGTGGATGGCATGCGTCAGTGTTGACAAACCTCTTATAGGAAGCCTCACAGCACAGGTTCACGACATCTGCTAACCTTTGCTTAGAGTCCTCTCCCTCTGTTGAAAATTCCAGATCTGGGGCTGGGGAGATGGCCCAGCAGTGAAAGGCACTTTCTTGCAAAGCCTGCCAGACCCGGTTCAATTCCCCTGTGGCCCATTAAAGCCTGATAGGCGTTGCAGTGAAAGAAAATCCCAGATCAAGCCTGGGAACATAGCTCAGTAACAGAGCTTGTGATTGGCCTGCACCAGGCCCTGGGCTCCATGTCAAACGAGGGAAGGAGGGAGGAAGGAAGGGAGTGATAAACCAAGCAGACTGGTGGGTGGCGTATACCTGTACTTCCAACTGCTTGGGAGGATGAAACAGGAGGATTGTCTGAGCCCAGGAGTTCAAAGCCAGCCTTAGCAACATAGCAAAATCCTTGTGTGGTTTTCTATTTTTTATTTTTTCATCTTTCAAGGTAGGATCTCACTCTATCCCAGGCTGACCTGGAATTCACTATGTAGTTTCAGGGTGGCCTCAAACTCAGCAATACTCTTAGCTCTGCCTCCTGAGTGCTTCGATTGTTTTTTTTTGTTTGTTTGTTTTGTTTTGTTTTGTTAATCTAATTTTTGTTTGTTAGTGTGTTTGGAGACAGGGTCTCAAGTAGCCAAGACTACCTCAAACTCAGTATGTAGCCGAGGATGACCTTGAACAACTCCGAGCCTCCTAAGCGCAAGGATTAAAGGTGTAGGCCAATGTCTCCAGCTTTTTGCAGTGCTGGGGATCCAATCCTGGCTTTGTGCATGCAAGGCAAGAACTCTACCAACTGAGCCATACTCCCATCCTAACACCCTGTTTTATTTTAAATAAAAACAACCTGAAAGCTGGGCATGGTGGCTCATGCCTTTAATCCCAGCACTTGGGAGGCAGAGGTAGGAGGATCACCATGAGTTTGAGGCCACCCTGAGACTACATAGTGAATTCCAGGTCAGCCTGAGCTGGAATGAGACCCTTCCTCAAAAAAACAAACAACAACAAAAAAAAAACCCTGAATATAGTGGTGCATAACAATCATCTTGGCACTGGGGAAGAGGCAAGAGGACTACTGAAGTGTGAGGCCGACCCGTCAACTGAGTAAGACCTTGTCTCAAAAAGAAACGCACTTTCTCTCTCTCTCTAGTAAGTAAAAAAAAATTTTTTTAAAAAGGGCTGGAGAGATGGCTTAGCAGATGAGGTGCTTGCCTGTGATGACTAGGACCCAGGTTTGATTCCCCAGGACCCACATTAGCCAGCTGCACACGGTGGCGCATGCGTCTGGAGTTTGTTTGCAGTGGCTGGAGACCCTGTGCTCCCATTCTCTCTATATATGTATATCTGCTTTCTCTCCCTCTCTCTCTCTCTAATAAATAAAATATTTAAAAAAGAAAAATAAACTCACCCTGGAGAGTGGGAAAACAGTATGGCAGTTCCTCAAAAAGTTAAACTTAGAATTTACTATTTAACCCAGCAAGTTGATCCCTAGTATATCCTGAAGAGTGAAAACAGGTGCTCTAAAAACATATATACATAAACAGCTGGGCATGATGGTATACCTTTTTTTGTTTGTTTATTTGTTTGTTTGTTTGTTTGTTTTCAGGGTAGGGGTTTGCTTTAGCCAGGCTGACCTGGAATTCACTCACTATATAGTCTCAGGATGGCCTCAAACTCATGACAATCCTCCTACCTCTGCCTGACAAGTGCTGGGGGGAAAAAAAGCCATTTTCCCAGCCTGGTTTTTCTTTTCTTTTCTTTTTAATATCTTATTTTTTGTTTATTTGAGAAAGAGAAAGAAAGAGGCAGATAGAATGGACACACCAAGGTTTCTAGCCACTGCAAATAAACTCCAGATGCATGTGCCACCTTGTGTATCTGGCTTTTGTGGGTACTGGGGAATCAAACCTGGGACCTTAGGTTTTACAGGCAAGTGCCTTAACCACTAAGCCTTCTTTCCAGCCCAATTTTTTGGTTTGTCAAGGTAGGGTTTCACTCTAGTCCAGGTTGACCTGGAATTCACTACGTAGTCTCAGGATGGCCTGGAACTCAGGGTGATCCTCCTACCTTTGCCTCCCAAGTACTGGTATTAAAAGGCATGAATCTGTGCCCAGCTTGCACTTTTTTTTTTTAAGACAGTGTCTCATTAAATTGTCCAGGCTGACCTTGAACTGATCATTCTGCCTCAGTCTCCCAAGTACTCCTTTGGTTTTGTAGCAAACACCTAAACTGCTAAGCTGTCCCTCCAACCCCCTCCAGTGCTTAAGGCTCTTACTTGAAAAGCCTAAAGGCCTGGATTTGATTCCCCAGTACCCACATAAATCCAGGTGCACAAAGTGGCATGGATGGGTCTGGAGATCATTTGCAGCCTCAAGAGGCCCTGATGTGCCCATTTCTCTCTCCTTCCAAATAAATAAATAAGACCCTTAAAGCAATGCTTGGATACAAAATTCCATTATAATTGGGCTGCTCACAGGATAAGATTTATTAAAATACAATTATTTAGAGGCTAGAGAGATGGTATAGTGGTTAAGGTAGTTGCCTACAAAGCCCAAGGAGCCAGGTTTGATTCCCCAGTAACCACATAAGCCAGATGCACAAGGTGGTGCATGCGTCTGGAGTTTGTTTGCAGTGGCTGAAGGACTTGATGTGCCCATTTTTCTCTATCTGCATCTCTCTCAAATAAATAAAATATTTAAGAAGGTTTTTTTTTTTTTTAATCATTTACATTGCTTCCCTCCCCACCAGGCATACTAGTCTGGTAGCAGAACACACGTTAAGGACATACAAGGAGGCTCTTTCATCAAATCACATGGTGGTAGAACCTGATCTGGAGGCGATACCAAAAGGCTGAATTTAAGCTGGGCGTGGTGGCACACGCCTTTAATCCCAGCACTCGGGAAGCAGAGGTAGGAGGATCACTGTGAGTTCAAGGCCACCCTGAGACTACATAGTGAATTCCAGGCCAGCCTGGGCTAGAGTGAGACTCTACCTTGAGAAAATGAAAAAAAAAAAAAAAGGCTGAATTTGGGGTTGGAGAGATGGCTCAGTGGTTAAAAGCTCTTCCTAGCAAAGTCTGATGGCCCTTGTTCAATTCCCTAGTACCTGCATAAAGTCAGATGCACAAAATGGTGCATGCATGCCTATTGCCTCTAACTCTATTTTTCTCCCTGCAAATAAGGCTGAATTTGAAACCCTGCACAATCATCTCTCCTGGTCCTTTTCCCAGTGGACAGCCTATACTGCTGGGTCTGCACACAGTAGGTACTCTATTTACCTAATGATGAGCACAGAGAAGGCTTTCCAAGTTGTCCTAGAAAACTCACCTGGAAAGAGCTGACAACAGACTCTCCTGCAGATGGGTTTACAGACACTTTCTATAGACTCTGGCTTTAGCCAGGGTTGATGGTGCAAGTCTTTAATCACAGTACCCAGGAGACAGAGGCAGGAGGATTTCCATGAGTTCAAATCTAGCCTGGGACTACATAGTGAATTCCAGGTCAGCTAGTGCTAGAATTAGACCCTACCTTAAAAAGCCCCTCCACCCCAAAAAACCTGGCCTTTTCTGGTTCAAACCCCAGTTCTCATACTTATCACCAGCTGACCCTGGCTTCCTTCATTCTGGTACTGAAGAAGAGTTGGTTATTAGGTGCAGGGCAGGGCATGGGTGGTTTTGTACTCTGATTGACAGATGGGCTGTTATGCAGCCTTGGGCAAATTGCACTAGTGTGGCCAGTAGCCCATAGTGTCCATCATATGTACACCCAAGAATGTGTAACATGAGGTGATACATAGGAGCTTTACCTAAATCTTCACTCTGAGGACACAGTCTGCGGTAACTGTGTGTGGACATAACACAGGTTCAGGCTTGAAGGGCCTCCGGCTTCACAGTGTGTTCTAGGATGTGTTTGAACACAAACCAGGATGTGTCTGACCACAAGCTAGCCACAAATGGAGAGCTGCTAGGGAGGAGTGGGAGATGGCTTTGTTGGGAAGCACGTGTGTGTGGCTCCCTGTAGATGGGGAAGGTGTTTGCTAAGCTATTCCTGAAATGACCTGCCTCAGCAGGACTCTAACTTATGGGGTGCCAAGATCAATGTTTAAACTTTTAGTTATTTACGTATGTGTACGTAGGCACACCAGGGTCTCCTGCCACTGGAAACAATGCCAGATGCTTATCCACTTTTTGCATCAGGCTTTATGTTGGTGGCTGGGGAGTTAAACCCCAGGCAGGCAATCAGGCTTTGCAAGCAAGTGCCTCTAACTACTGAACCATCTCCCAGCTTCCCAGATGAACTTTATTTTGTTTTTGTTTATTTATTTTTTTTTGGTTTTTCGAGGTAGGGTCTCACTCTGGCTCAGGCTGACCTGGAATTCACTATGTAGTCTCAGGGTGGCCTCGAACTCACGGTGATCCTCCTACCTCTGCCTCCCGAGTGCTGGGATTAAAGGCGTGCGCCACCACGCCCAGCTCCAGATGAACTTTAGACGAGGTAAGATGATATGATTTTGTGGCATCTAAAGTCTTCCTAGCTCCATCTTTGTGAGAAGACAAGCCGAGGTGAAGATAGTGCATAATGTTTAGTTGGGATCACTTTGGACACGAGTAATTGAGACATAAATAACTGGACAGTGATAGTCTAATGAAAGCATGTACAAGAGTCATATTTGAAAAACAATTCAAGTCCTTCAGTAGATGGATGTGTCTACAAAAAGAAGTCTGTGCCATTAGAAACTACAAGCTTCTGGGCTCATAGCCAAAAATTCCAGGGATATTTGTAACCTGGAGAGGGTGGGAGTCCCTAATAAGCTGTTATATTCTTTTTCAGTAACTTCCTTTTCCAAGGCTACATACAGTAGGCTCTTCCCCATGCAGAATGCCTGCTTTGCCTAGCACTCGCCTTCCATTGTCTTAATTCCCTCATCCTGGCTGGGGAAAGGGCAGGCTGCAGGTCCTTTCGTTCTGAGGAACTCCTGCCTGAAGGAACTCCTGACTGAACGCAGCTTAGCTGCTGCTAGCGGTTCTTGGCCAGCTGCTGAGGCTTCAGGGATCTGTTGGTGTGAGCTTGTGGATTCCCTGAGCTGTCCATGCGTCTTTGGGGCAAGCCGAGGATTTCTGGGCATTTTCTTCTAAGTGTATGAATTCAAAATCTACCTCTCAGTTTGAGATCTCCATGACATGCTGATGATCTCTAGAATCTTCTGAGGCAGGCAAACATAAGGATAACTTGGCCATGAGTACTCTGCTGGGCTTGGGTCTTTGCTAACAATGAACCTGGCAACCTGAGACCTCTGCATCTGTACTGAGCTGTCTGTCCATCCATCTTCAAACAATGCAATAGCTTACTCCTTTCGCAACCTTATTGACAACTGCCTCTTCCATTCAAACATGAGTAGAAAGCCTGGATTCAAAATAGTCACACCATGCCCCTTAGCAACCAACTCCTCCCCCTCCTCCTGCACCCCATAAAAAGTCCATAACAGTAACCAAGGCCAGTTTAAAGTAACTTACTGCAACTTTGCAGTGTATTCTTGTACTGTGTCTTTCAATAAAACTTCTTGCTGCTTTGCTATTTGTGTGCACTTTTTCGATTCTTTGAAAAAGCAGCCAAGAATCTGGAAACACCTGATCCTTAGAGAGACCCTTCCCTACCGTTGGCTACACTTCTGGCCTCCAGAGCTCTGGGGCTTTGGGATCTCAGGCCTCTTGGATCTTGCACCCAGCCATCCAGTGGATTTTTGTGGAACTGGAGGTAGGTGTGTTCATCCTTAATTCGGGTTTGCAGCTTCCCGACCCTAGCCAGGCAGGGGCTGCTAATATACTGAGGGACCCGCCAGGGTTCGGGCTCTCGAAGGCCCAGGGTCTCTGTTCTTGGAGGCCTCTAGGAGCCTAAAAGACCCGCAGAGATGGGGAAGCCTTCCTCTGAGCCCTGGCTATCTCCTTACAGGACCTCCCTGTCCCATCTCGGACTTCTAGTTCTGTTTCGTTTCTTCGCTGAGTGCAACTGGGAACCCAGGTCCAAAGTAGGCTGGACGTCCTCCAAGGGTTAACAGGATCAGAATCCGGCCTGGGTGCGAATGCCGCAGCACCTGTTGGGAGTTGTAGTCCGCGTGCTGGCCAGCACCAATCAAATGCAAGAAATTAAAGTGAAGACACTCGCCTTGGCTAGAAGGACGCCGCTCCTTTCCCTCACCCTTTTGTCCTTTGGCTCGTGGCCCCTAACTGGCCTTTGTACGCCCAGGTGGAACTACAACTCCCGGCAGGCGCAGCGCGTGCAGGCGTAGTAGAGTTGCTCGGCCACGCTGCAGGAGGCGGGTCGAGGATTTGCCTTCTGATTGGTAGAGGGCTTGTGAGTTTCGTTCTCTGATTGGCTGAGGCGGCTGCCAGAAAGGACCCAGCCTGCAGATGGAAGAACCGAGGGCTGGGTTGATCGCCTCCCTGAAATAGCTTGGAGCTGACCCGCGGCCCCAGAGAGCCGTAATTTGAGCCGTCTGAGGATTGTGTTGGAGGACTCTGGCACCGCTTCCACCCGGTGGTGGCAGAGACACCGAGGACGGGCCACGATCGGGGGTCAGGGAGGAGCGTGACCCGGGCCGGTGCAGGGCCCTCCCCGCCGCCAGGTGGCCAGAACTCCAGCCCTGGGGAGTGGGCAGGGCCTGTTCTCGAGCCTCACGCCCTGCTTTTCGCCTCCCTAGCGCTGTCTGCTAGCTGCTTCTCCTGCTCGCTCACCTCCGGGGAGGCGAACCCCTGTAGCTTGAGCCACCATGCTTATAAATAGCTGGGTCTCAGTTAAACCTGGGGTGGCTTCCCCGACCTCGCCCAACACGTCCCCTCTCTGAAAGCCTCTAGGAAATACCCTGGAGTTAGTAATTGGCTCTCTTCGGTCTTCTGCTTAGGGACTTAGTACTGGACAAGATAGTCAGAAGCGAACATGCATCGAATTTCTGCTGTATGCCTTTAAGTACTGGAGAGAGAAAGTTGGAACTATGGCTCGGCGGTTCAAGGCTCTTGTTTACAAAGCCTGCAGCCCCTGCTTCAATTCCTCAGCACCCACGCACAGCTGGATGCATACACCTGTGAGTCCAACTCACCCAAATAATAGGAGGCGAAGCCAGGAGAATCCCAAACTCAGTGGAGATTCTGAAATGCAGCAGGTCAGCTGGTCGTTGGCAGTCTGGCAGCTCATTTGCAGTGGAGCAGAGAGGCTGACTCAAAGAAAGTGGAGCACAAAACCCGTCCAGTTGTTCTCTGACTTCTGCCCAAACAAAATGCCAAAAGCTGCACTAGAGAGGTGTTATCTCTTTTTTTTTTTTTTAATTTTTTAAAATTTATTTGAGAGCGACAGACACACAGAGAAAGACAGATAGAGGGAGAGAGAGAGAATGGGCGCGCCAGGGCTTCCAGCCTCTGCAAATGAACTCCAGACGCGTGCGCCCCCTTGTGCATCTGGCTAACGTGGGACCTGGGGAACCGAGCCTCGAACCGGGGTCCTTAGGCTTCACAGGCAAGCGCTTAACCGCTAAGCCATCTCTCCAGCCCGAGAGGTGTTATCTCTTCCCCTTACAATCTGTGATAAGAAAGACGCATTTGGTTAACCTTGGTGCTCTGTGATAAACGATCTGTTTACCATAGCAATAGGGTTTAACGTGGCTGCAAAGGAGTGAGTGATAAATTCTATTTATTGTACTCAAGCAAGGAGTCCATGCACATTACTGGCCAAAAACAGTAGCCTGAGAAGGATGCTCCAAGAAGAGTATGTAAAGATGTGGGGTAATATCAGTTCTAGAAATGTCTTGGAAAAGGCACAGCTCTAGTGTGGCAGTTTGATTCAGGTGTCCCCCACAAATTTATGTGTTCTCAATGCTAGGTCCGCAGCTGCTGGCCGTTTGGGAATTGGATCCTTCTGATGATGATGTATTGTTGGGGGCAAGCTTATGGGTGTTATAGCCAACTTCCCCTTGCCAGTGTTTGTCACACTGTCCTGTTGCTGTTGTCCACCTGATGTTGGCCAGAAGGTCATGTCCACCCTCTCCTCATGCCATTGTTTTCCCTGCCATCGTGGAGCTTGCCCTGCAATCTATAAGCCAAAATAAACCCTCTCCTTCCATAAACTACTTTTGGTAGGGTATTTCCTGCCAACAACTTGAAGCTAACTGCAACATATAGGATAAGGTCATAAAGTTCTCCAAGTGGGTAGGATATCTATCCATGGTTCCAGAGCAGCCAACTAAAAAATTATCCTTCTCCCTCCCATTTTGACCACATGTCTTTTTTTTTTTTCTTTTTTCTTGATTCTTCTTTGGACTCTACAGTTGAGATAATTTCAAGAAGTAAAACTCCTAGATAGCAAGTAGTGAGGAGGCATTATGTGCTTTCAGGTGCCTGTGTGTCTCACCAAGGAGGAACAGAGACCTCTGAATCCTACACCAAGGGACCTGTTCAGGGATGCGATGCAGAGGAATTATGGAAATATCTCATTGGATAAGGTTTCTTCATTGCTTCATCCCCTGTGACTACAGCCTAGTTGTTGGATTATTGATTAGTTATTAGCTTCACTGCTCAGACAAATCTTTGAACATGGAAACATTCCAAATCATGTTGTCTAAAAAGGAAAGAAGGGCTAGAGAAATGGTTTAGTGGTTAAGGTGCTTGCCTGCAAAGCCAAAGGACCCAAGTTCAATTCCCCAGGACCCACCTAAGACGCCCAAGGTGGCACAGGCATCTGAAGTTAGTTTGTAGATGCTGAAGGCTCGGGCATGCCCATGCTCTCTCGCTCGCACTCTCTCTCTCTCTCTTTCATAAATAAATAAATAAGAAAGAAAAGTTTCTGCGCATTTTAGAGGAATTCAGATTTCTTGTGCCCTGAGTCATTTGCCATTCTCCAGCCTGCCAAACAGGTCTGGCGTAGAGGTGCTTGCCAGGAGTTGATGCCCCTGGAGCTGGTGCTTTCTCTCTAGGGCACTAGACGATGAGGGGTTCTGAAATGGGTTTACAGGAGGACAGGAGCCACCCTTTAGTGTTTGTTTTGGCCCCGGAGTGGCAGCTTTGCCTCAGGCTCTTTACCTGGGTGAGTTCTGGTCTGGAAGTGCTTCGGAGCTGAGCTATATGTATTAGTTACATTTCGGGTTGCTGAGACCTGAGAAGAAACAACTTGAGGATGGGTTTATTTCTGCTTACAGTACTAGGGTTACAGTCTTTCATGGTGGGAAGAAATGGAAACAGGAAGGCAAGGCAGCTGGTCTCATTGCATTGTCTGCAGTCAGAAAAGCAGACAGTGGTGATTGCTGGTGTTCAGCTCTCTGTCTTTTTAAAAACATTTTATTCATTTTATTTGAATATCTGGCTTTACTTGGGAAGTGAGGAATTGAACACAGATCAGCAGGCTTGCAAGCAAACACCTTTAACTGCAGAGCCACCTCCCTAACCCTCATTTTATTTGAGAGAGAGAGAGAGAGAGAAAGAGAGAGAGAGAGAGAATGGATGTACTAGAGGAACTCCACTAAGGATCATCTCATTACCTTAGAAATACTTGCTTAACCATGTTTATTGCCACTCAATTCACAAAAGCTGAGAAATGGAGCCAACCTAGATGTCCTTCAACTGATGAGTGGATAATGAAGATATGGCACATTTATACAGTGGAGTTCTACTCTGCAGTATAGAGGAACTCCAAACACACGCACCATGTTGTGCATCTGGCTTTACATGGGCACTGAGGAATCGAACCCTGGCCTGCAGTACCTTTAACCATTAAGCCATCTTTCTCAGGCTCCTTTCTCCTTTTCATTCAGTCCAAGAACAGCTTATGGAATGGTGCTGCTGACAGGGTGGGTCTTCCCACCTCAACTAGCCTAATTAAGCTAATCTCTCACTTACATGCCCAGAGGTTTATCTCCTAGGTGATTCTAGATCCTATCAAAATGGCAATTGAGAGCTGGGCATAGCGGCATACACCTTTAATCCCAGCACTAGGGAGCCAGAGGTAGGAGGCTCTCTGTGAGTTTGAGGCCACCCTGAGACTACATAATGAATTCCAGGTCAGCCTGGGCTAGAGTGAGACCCTTACATTGAAAATACAACAACAACAAAAATTAACAATATAAAATATTAGGGCAACTCATGGGGTTGGGGAATGAATTCATTTGTTATAGGGTTTGCCTGAAAGCAAGAAGCTCCAGGTTTGCTCCTTCAGCACTACATAAAACCAGATGCAGTGGCACATATGCCTGTAATCCTAACGCTCAGGAAGTAGCCAGGAGGATCAGAAATTTTTGTTTTTGCTTCTCTGTGTGTAGGGTGTGTGTAGTGTCTGCATGTCTGTCTGTCTGTCTGCAATCATTAATTAAATATTTCATGTTGCTGGGGGGGGTGGTGCACGCCTTTAATCCCAGCACTGGGGAGGCAGAGGTAGTTGTGTCACCATGAATTCGAGGCCACCCTGAGACTACATAGTGAATTCCAGGTAGGCCTGGCCTAGAGAAAGACCCTATCTTCAAAAACCAAAAATGAAAAAAAGAAAAGAATTTATTAGTGGGGCTGGAGATGTAGCTCAGTCACAGAGCACTTGCCTAGCATGCACAAAATACTCCATTCAGTCCCAGCACCATAAATAAGGATTTTTATAAACCCTTAATATAATGCCTAGAACACAATAGTTAATTTGTTTGTGCACTCACCAATCTTATTATTATTTATCCATTATTGCAGATTTTGAGATCAGGAGTGAGAATGAAGTGAACCCAAAGCAGGAGATTAGTGAAGATGTGGAGTTTGGCACTACAGCTGAAAGACCCGTGGGGAATGCTGAGGAAAATCCTGAAGGTGAAGAGGCCTTTGAAAGTGGGGAAAAGCCAGAAAGACAGTGGGGAGATTTGACAGCAGAAGAGTGGGTTAGCTACCCTCTCCAACAAGTCACTGATCTGCTCGTCCACAAAGAAGTCCACACAGGCATTCGATATCACATATGTTCTCATTGTGGAAAGGCCTTCAGTCAGATTTCAGACCTTAATCGACACCTGAAAACTCACAAGGCAGACAAACCCCGTAAATGTTCCGAGTGTGGAAAGGGCTCAGCCATCGCTCCCACCTTCTTCAGCACCCGAGAGTGCACAATGGGGAGCAGGCATGTGACTGTAGTGAGTGTGGGGAAAGTTTTGGAAGGAGCTCCTACCTTATTCAGTGTCAGACATCTGGGTGAGAAGCCTCACAAATGCAATGAGTGTGAGAAAAGCTTCTGCCACATTTCTTACCTCATCCAGCACCAAAGGGCCCACAATGGGGAGAAACCATACGAGTGTGAGGAATGTGGGAAAAGCTTCAGCCGAAGCTCCCACCTGTCCCAGCACCAGAGGACACACGCGGGTGACAATCTTCATGAGTGTAAGGAGGGCGGACAGGGCTTCAGCGACAGCTCTGATCTCATCAAGCACTATCTCATCCCAAGTGTGATGAGTGTGGGAAGAGTTTCGGTCAGAGCTCTGAACTGGTAGGACACCGCAGAGCCTACACGGGAGAAAAGCCGAACCGCTGTAACAAATGTGGGGAGAGCTTTAGCCACATTTCAGCTCTGGTTCAGCAGGAGAGGGCCCACACTGGAGAGAAGCCCTATGAATGCCCCATCTGTGGGCAGAGGTTCAACCAGATCGCTCATCTCATCACACACCAGAAGATTCACACTGGGCAGAAGCCCCATGGATGTAACAAGTGTTGGCAGAGTTTGGGTGAAAGGACAGCTCTAATTAAGGACCAGAGAACCCACGTGGGAGAGAAGCCCTCTGAGTGTGTGCAGTGTGGGAAAAGTTTCGCTCAAAGCTCTTCTCTCACCGCACATCAGAAAGTTCACACAGGAGAGAAGCCTTATGAATGTAATCAACATGATAGGAGTTTCAGACAGCGCAGCTCTTATTAGACACTGCAGGATTCATAGTGACTGAGTCTTTCCTGTTATTTTGACTCCTTTGAAGGTAAAATTCTGTTTGCTATTAAGAACTTCCTAGGGCTGGAGAGATGGCTTAACAATTAAAGCACTTGCCTATGAAGCCTAACAATTCAGTTGGAGTCCCCAGGACCCACATAAGCCAGATGCACAAAGTGGCACATGCGTCTGGAGTTCATTTGCAGTGGCTAAATGCTCTGGCATGTCCATTCTCTCTCTCTCTGCCTCTCTCTCAAATAAACAAAAACTTTTTTTTTCCCTTTTGGTTTCTCGAGGTAGGGTTTCACTCTATCCCAAGCTGACCTGGAATTCACTATGGAGTCTCAGGGTGGCCTCAAACTCTTGGCAATCCTTCTATCTCTGCCTCCCAAGTGCTGGGATTAAAGGCATGCGCCACCATGAATGGCTTTTTAAACAAATATTTTTGAAAACAGCTTCCTAAAGACAGAGCTCCTTTCACTCGCCTGATATTTCTGGCTGTAGACCACCATGTGAAACATGAAGGAAGGAAGAAGACAGCCCCTCCAGTGTTCTGACCCACAGCTCTGGGAACATGTTCTTCCCTTCTACATCGTGAATTTTTTTTTTTTTTTTAAGGTAGGGTGTCACTCAAGCCCAGGCTGATCTAGAATTCACTATTCAGGCTCAGGGTGGCCTTGAACTCACAGCAATCCTCTTACCTCTGCCTTCTGAGTGCTAGGATTAAAGGTATGCACCACTACACCCAGTTAAATTATTTTGATTCATTCATTATTAGTAGATTACTTCATCAGAGTAACCTGTTACCTGAGGACAAATGCTGATGAATGCTTAGGCCTGGAGATGGATAGAATCTGTTTTTGTTTTTTTGTTTTGTTTTGTTGTGCTTTTTGAGGTAGAGCATCACTCTAGCTCAGGCTGACCTGGAATTCACTATGTAGTCTCAGGGTGGCCTCAAACTCATAGTGATCCTCCTACGTCTGTCTCCTGAGTACTGGGATTAAAGCTGTGTGCCACCACGTCAGGCTATTACTCCTGGGCTGGGGGATTGGCTTAGCGGTTAAGGTGCTTGCCTGTAGAACCTAAGGACCCAGGTTCTATTCCCCAGTACCCACATAAAGCCAGATGCACAAGTTGATGGCACATGCATCTGGAGTTCATTTGTAGTGGCTAGAGGCCCTAGCACACCCATTCTCCCTATCTGCCTCTCTCAAATAAATTTTGTTTTATTTTGTTTTTTTAGGTAGGGTTTCACTCTAGTCTAGGCTGACCTGGAATTCACTATGTAGTCTCAGGGTGGCCTTGACCTCATGGTGATCCTCCTACCTCTGCCTCCTGAGTGCTGGGATTAAAGGCATGTGCTACCATGCCTGACTAAATAAAATAATGTATTTTATCTTGTTTTTCTTTACTTATTTGAGAGAGAGAAATAGGCAGGGAAAGAGAGAGAGAGAGAGAGAGAGAGAAGATGCGTGCGCCCCCTTCTGCATCTGTCTTATGTGGGTCCAGGGGAATCGAACCTGGGCCCTTTGGCTTTGCAGACAAGCACCTTAAACACCAAGCCATCCTCCAGCCCCAAATAAAATAATTTTAAAAAGAAAAAAGTTATTGCTCCTATCCTTGGCCCGAAAAACACTGCAAGGGGAAATAAGTGACTGGAATAGCCTCTTTAAGGCTTTTTCATCTAGGAACTCACATACTATCTTTCCATCTTCTTGTGCACAGGATTCTGCACGATGAAGGCAACGATTATATCTCGCCCCACCCCCACCTTCCTCTGAAGGTGATGCTGGTCTTGTTGCTTTTGGCTCCTTAGAAGTGAAGGGCTCCGGGAAGGCTTCTGTGTGCCTAGTCCTCTTTCCATACATGTGCACTCCAGCTGGGAGGCTGCAGAGGCAATGGGCATGCCAGCTCTATCTCCTCTCTTTCTGCCGATGGTGCCCGTTGGCTGTGCTGAACTTGGTGTAGCAGTCACACATCTGTCCCTGTGCGCTAATGCGTTTTGCATGCCTTCTCTTCACACGTCCCTGCCTGCTTCTGCACGTGCTCCAAGCACTCCTAATGCATCTCACCCATTTTGATCCCTCTCAGTCTCTCTCTACTGGGCCTCCAAAAGGCCACCGCCATTATGCCATGCTTTGTGTAAAACCCTCTCGCAGTCCTAAACCCGATCCTTAGTACTAAAGGAAAAAAAGAAAAAGAAAAGAAAGCCGGGTGTCATTGGACCCCTTTAATAGCAGCACTCTGGAGGCTAGGGTAGGAGAATCACCATGAGTTCCAGACAACTTAGGGCTAGAGTGAGATCCTGCCTCAAAAAGAGAGAGAAAGGAGCCTGGTATGGTGGCGCACGCCTTTAATCCCAGCACTTGTGAGGCAGAAGTAGAGGGATAGCCATGAGTTTAAGGCCACCCTGAAACTACATAGAGAATTCCAGGTCAGCCTGTGCTAGAGTGAGCCCATACCTTGAAAAAGAGAGAGAGAAAGAGAGGAATAAGCTGGGGACGTAGCTCAGTGACAGAACACTTGCCTACCATGTATGAGGTCCAGGATTTGATCCTAAGCACTACAAATAAATAAATGAAAACTTCAAATAAAGTCCTTTGGTTGGAGAGACAGATCAGCACTTAAAGCTGCTTGCTTGCAATGCCTGTGGGTCCTGGGTTCAATTCCCCCAGTACCCAGATGTGTGTGGAGTTCGTGGACAGTGGCCAGAGGCCACTGGCATGCCCTGGCACACCCATTCTCCCTCAAATAAATAAAAAATATTAATAAAAGCTCTCTCTCAAATAAATAAAAATATTAATAACAATAACAAATAAAATGAGGGCCTGTCCTGTCTCCCATTGCCATCAGCACCCAGGGCTGCTCCTTCACTGTGAGTAGGAAGCCATCATGGTCTAGTTCCCCGCCTTAGGTGCATTTCTGTCCTCTTGCTGGGACAATTCCTACTTTTTTAAAAAAATGTATTTTATTTATTTCTTTATTTAAGAGGGAGAAGGAGAGACAGACAGAGAGAGAGAATGGGTATGCCAGGGCCTCCAGCCACAGCAAGTGAACTCCAGACACATGCGCCCCCTTGTGCATCTGGCTTACGTGGGTCCTGGAAAATTGAACCAAGGTCCTTTGGCTTTGCAGGCAAGCACCTTAACCACTAAGCCATCTCTCCAGCTCCCCCCCACATTTCTACTTTTTGTCAGGAGCCAAACCCTCAATCCTTCTGCCTCCACCTCCTGAGCACTGGGGTTGCAGATATATGTATTCCTGTATGTCCAACCTGACTTATCCCAGCAAATCTTTCTTGATCCCCCAGGCCTGGACTGCATTCCTTTTCTGTTTTTCCTGGGTTTATCCCAAAGTTCTTTATCCCTGTTTTATACTCGCTTCCTTCTTTGTAAGGGGCTAGAGAGATTTTTGTTAGATTAAGAGGAGTGTGCTCACTTCAGCAGCACATATACTAAGATTGGAATGATTTGGAGATTAGCATCCTCCCCCCCCACCCCCCCCCCCCCGCAGCAAGTATGACATGCAAATTCATGAAGTGTGAAGCTTCCTTATGAAGAAAAGAAAAAGAAAAGAGTACAAAGAGCTCCTAGGTGGGTGTGGTGGTGCATGCCTTTAATCCCAGCACTCAGGAGGCAGAGGTAGGAGGATCACCATGAGTTCAAGGCCACCCTGAGACTACATAGTGAATTCCAGGTCAGTCTGAAGTACAGTGAAGCCTTACCTCGAAAAACCAAAAAGAAAAAAAAAGTGTTCCTGTTCATGAGAAGGGGGGAGGGGTAAGGCCCCTTGAAATTGCTTCTTTACCTTTTGTCTCTCCTTTCCTTCCTTCCTTCTTTATTATATCTATTCATTGTATTTTTTATATGAAAAACTGGGAAAGTTTTTCTAATTTTACTTATTTATTTGAGAGAGAGAAAGAGAAAGAGGCAGATAGAGAGAAGGGATGTAAAAGGACCATTAGCCACTGCAAATGAATTCCAGACACATACGCCACTTGTGCATCTGGCTTTATGTTGATACTGGGGATTCGAACCTGGGTCCTTTGGCTTTGCAGGCAAGTGCCTTAGCAGCTAAGCCATCTCTCCAGGCCCTATTCATTGCTTTTGGTTTGGGTTTTGGGTTTTTTGTTTGTTCGTTTGTTTGTTTTTCAAGGCAGGGTCTCACTCTAGCCCAGACTGACTTGGAATTCACTCTGTATTCAAAAGATGGTCTCAAACTCATGGTGATCCTCCTACCTCTGCCTCCTGAGTGCTGGGATTAAAAATATGTACCACCATGCCTGGCTTTCTATTCATTGTTTTTGAGACAGGGTCTCTCTATGTAGTCCATACGGTTATTTCTCCCAATCTTCGGCTTGTCTTTCATTCTCTTAGTAATACCTTCCATGGAACCAGAGGAGGGGGTGTTTGTGTATGTGTGTGTATGTTTGTGTGTGTGTGATGTGTAGTATATGTATGAACATGTGTATGAAGATGTGTGTGTCCTGTGTGTGTGCGCACATGCAGAGCCCAGGGGAGACCACTGGGTGTCCTTCTCGTGGCTCACCCATGTGTTTCTTTTCTTGAGACAGGGTCTCTCCCTCAACTGTGAACTGTTGTCAGTCAGCAAGCTCCAGAGATTCTCCAGTCTCTGGCTCCCCTCACGCCGGGGTAACAGGAGTGCTTGACCACTCCCAATTCGTTTTTTTTATGTGGGCTTTGGGGAGTCAACCTCATGCTTAAGTGGCAAGCCCTCTAAACAGCTGACCCGGCTCCCCAGCCTGAAATCCAGTATTTTGATAAACCTTTTTTTCCTTCTTTTTTCCTTTTCTTTCATTTTACTTCCTTCTTTCTGACAGTGTTTTGCTATATAGCTCATTCAGACTTCAAACTCTGTCCTCCTGGCTCTGCCTCACAAGTTTCAGGATTATAAGTATCTGCTACCACAGCTGGCTTTGGTAGACTTTTTATCAAAGATCCCCCTCTTTTAAAAAAATATTTAAAAGAATATTTTTATTTATTTGCAAGGAGAGAGAGAGAGAGAGAGAAAGGGAGAGAATGGACATGCCAGGGCTTCTTGCTGCTGCAAACAAACTCCAGATGTATATGCCACTTTGTGCATCTGGCTTTATGTGGGTACTGGAAAATTGAACCCAGGTCGTTAGGCTTTGCACACAAGTGTATTAACTGCTAAGTCATCTCTCAAGCCCCTCATTTCTTTTTTGTTAATTAAAAAATACCTTATTTATTAGCTGGGCATGATAGCACATGCCTTTAATCTCAGTACTCGGGAGGCAGAGGTAGGAGGATCACCATGAGTTCAAGGCCACTCTGAGACTACATAGTGAATTCCAGGACAGCCTGAACTAGACTGAAACCCTACCTCAACAAACAAACAAACAAACAAAAAATCTGATTTATTTGAGAAAGAAAAAAAGGCAGATAGAGAGATAATAAGCCTCTAGCTACTGCAAAGGAACTCCAGATGCATGCAACACCTTGTGCATCTGGCTTATGTGAGTTCTGGGGAATCAAACCAGGGTCCTTTGGCTTTGCAGGCAAGCACCTTAACCACTAAGCCATGTCTCCAGCCCTTAGTTAAATTTTTAAATATATATATATATATATTTTTTTTTTTTTTGCAAGAGATAGTGTGTGTGTGTGTGTGTGTGTGTGTGTGTGTGTGTGTGTGTATGTGTGCACATGACACTACAAATGAACTCCAGGCTCATGAGCCACTTTGTGCATCTGGCTTTACATGGATACTGGGGAACAGAACATAGGCCAGCAAGCTTTGCACACAAATCCCATTAACACCTAAGCATCTCCCCAGCCCAGAGATTCTCATTTCTTTTTCTTTCTTTTTCTTGTTTTTTCAAGGTAGGGTCTCACTCTAGCTCAGGCTGACCTGGAATTAACTCTGTGTTCTCAGGGTGGCCTCAAATTTACTGCAATCCTCCTACCTCTGCCTCCCGAGTGCTGGGATTAAAGGTGTGCGCCACCATGCCTGGCTTTTTATTTTTTCAAGGTGGTGTCTCCCTTTAGCTCAGGCCTAGAATTCACTCCTATCTCTGCCTCCTGACACCCAGCAAGATTCCCATTTCAAAGTCTCCTTGTTGATGGCTCTTTTGGCATAAAATTTTCACCTTTTGTTTTCAGGCCAGGGAGGGAAGAAGATTTTTGCATTTCACTCCAGTTTGTACATGTGCACCCATGACTGGAGTGTGGCCTTATCCTGGGAAGTACTTTATCCTGGGGAGTCCTTTATCCAAGTACTTTATCCTGGGGAGTACTTTACTCCGGGAAGTATTTTATCTAGGAGAGTACTTATCCTGGGAAGTACTTTGTTCTGGGGAGTACTTTATCCCAGGAAGTGCTTTATTCTGGGAAGTCCTTTGCCCTGGGAAGTACTTTATCCTGGGCAGTACTTTATCCCAGGGAGTACTTTACCCCAGGAAGTACTTTATCCCGGGAAGTACTTTATCATCATGGGGAGTATTGCCACTGGACCAGGCCAGTGCCACTGCTTCCTTGTAGAAGGCCCTGGTGTGGCCTTTCTGCTGTTGTCTTTCCCTAACGCACATGCTCACACAGAGCTCACCCTCCTTTCTCTGTAGATTACAAACTCCTAGCACTTTAAATTCTGTACCCAAGCAAATAGCCCTCTGGCAAGCCTTGTTCATTCCCTTGATGTTACATCAGTCTGCCTGTGTACCCTGAGGGATGGAGGACATAGGCAGAACCTGGAGCTGCACATTGGACTGCCACACGAGATCATAAGGGCACCCCTGGAAGGGCATAGAGCCCAATAAGAATGGGAATGAAGGGGCAGGCTTCCATTTGGACTACTGCCTCAGTGCCAGGTATGCTACTGTACATTTCCATGAGTAACTTGCACTCAGAAGCCCAGATCACGGGCTGGAGAGATGGCTCTGCAGTTAAGGCTCATGCCTGCAAATCTAAAGGACTCAGGTTTGATACCCCAGGACCTACATAAACCCAGATGCACAAGGTGGCATATACATCTGGAGTTTATTTGCAGCAGCTGAAGGCCCTGACATGCCCATTTTCTCTCTTTCAAATAAATAAATAAAAATATTTAAAAAGAAAAGAAACTGCCAGGCAAGATGGTGCACACCTTTAATCCCAGCACTCAGGAGGCAGAGATAGAAGGATTGCCATGAGTTTGAGGCCACCCTGAGACTACATAGTAAATGCTAGGTCAGCCTGAGCTAGAGTGAGACTCTACCTTGAAAAACCAGGAAAAGAAAGGAACGAATGAACGAATCCAGGTCTAGAAAGATGGTTTAGCAGTTAAGGCACTTACTTGTGAAGCCTAAGGAGCTATGTTCAACTCTCCAGACCCCACATAAACCAGACACACAAAGGTGAGGCAAGCACAAGGTCACACATGTCCACTAGGTGGTGCAAGCAACTGGATTTCAATTTCAGTTTGTGAGGCCCTGGCATGCCAATTTTCTCTCTCTCTCTCTCTAAATTAAAAACATATATATATATATAATTTTAAGTGGAACTGATGTCTGATGGAGACTAATCTATAGCACCCTTGCTGTCCACAGTCTAGCGTGCTAGCTGGATGGGCTGGCTCTAGGATCCACCCTCCAATTCTACAAACCAATCCAGTCTTCCCCTGGCCTATAAAGGTTGCTGTCTTTTTCCTGCCACTTGCTCCGCCCACTCTACACTCCTTGGTTCTGTTTTTCTGGCTCTGCTCTGCCTTCCTCCCTCTCTTCACTTGGCCACAAGAATACATGTAGCCTAGGTGAGTAGGGGGAGAATATAAAGCTGTTTCTTGGTCTGCAAGAACTCTTCTCCTTGCCTTGGCTTTATGGTTTGGGATCACTTCTCACTTTGGTTACATGCATGATCTTCCTTTGGTCTCCTAATCTCCCAAGGGCATATTTCGCTCAGGTCCCAGCTCTACCACGTGGGTGCTTTCACTACCTCCAGGCCCGCTGCCTGGGTAATTTCCTTACTCTTGGGTAACCATGAGTATAACTTGCTTCATTACTCTTTTCTCCTCTGAATTTATTGGTCTCTGCTTTGGTATTTTCCCTCTTATTTTCCCTTGAGCCTCACCGTTGACCCTCTTTACTTCCCTCCATGGAAAAGCACACAACAGATGCCATGTGTGTTCCTTCTAAATCTCACACAAGTGCCTCAGTTCTAGCCTCCGTGTGCTTGTGGCTCTACTCCAGTTTTCCCTTAAAAACCTCAATTTTTCTTAAAGGGAACCTTATAAACTATGCAGTGTTTTCCAGATGACTGCCCCCTCCTGCGGGACCTAAGTTATTCGTGGGGGCACCAGGAGGACCTCAGCCTGTAAAAGAAAACGGGCGAGAAAGGGGAATGGACTCAGGCAAACAGATGCTTGTCGAGAGTCGTTTATTTAGCCAGAAGGCTCATCTTTTAAAGTTGATTTTGAATAGGGGAGGGGTAAAAGGAGGAGTGGATGGGAAAGTACAGAATCTTCTTGCACAAGGCCTAAACACGTAAAATCTAGCGAGGTATAGGAGGAAGCAGGTGGTGGGAGGTTACAGACTCTTCTTGACCCTAGGCCAGGACCATTCTGCGATTGTTCGGGGAAGTCATGGTTCATGGATCTCAGTTCTGCAACTGCCAAGCAGGATGTCTGTTCATCGGTTGAGGTGCAGCAAGTGTGGGAAAAAGTGAGGGAAGGGCTGAGGATTTTTCAGACCTGTCTCTAACAGATGACAGTGTGTTTCCTACTCCCCATGCCTTCCTTCCTAGATCCCAACCCCCCTTAAGTAGCCCCCATGATTTGTGATTTCCCCCTAAACTTAATAATTCATAATTCATCCTTTTTTTGAGTCTGTCTTTAACAATTTTTTGTCAAAGGTAGGACAGAATCCAAACTTGAGGTTCATAAATTCGGGAGACCCCTCCTGAACCCCAATATCCTATATCAATAGTGCCACACACCAACGTGCCACCTGCTGCTGCAGCTGCTGCAATTTTTGTTTGTTTTTCAAGGTAGGGTCTCATTCTAGTTCAAGCTGACCTGGAATTCTCTATGCAGTCTTGGGGTTGCCTCGAACTTACAATGATCCTCCTACCTGTGCCTCCCAAATGCTGAGATTAAAGGCGTGTGCCACCACACGGGGCCAACATGCCTTCTTTGAGAGGGTGGCTGGTTATACCACACAGTGGGAACAGGAAGGATAGGATGCTCGCTGGGGACTGAGCAGTGAGTGGATGCTTCAGGAGAGGGAGAATTAGAGCTGGGAACCGAAGGAAATAGACAGGAGAGAAAGGTGTGGCTTTGGGAGTGTGCATAGTCCTCTGGGGACCAAGAAACCGAAGGGCACCATGGTATCTGAATGAACTGCACTTGTATCAGTCCCCTTAACCTGGGCTGCCTGCCCCGCTGCTCCTGCGTGCCTGGCGGTGCAGTCACCAAAATGCCCTGGAGGTGGCGCGCAGGAGCAGCGAACAGAGCCTCCTGGTGCCTCCGCCCAGACCTGGGGCGGGATGCTCTGGAGCTGGGGCTGGGCTTGCAGATCCCTGAGCGGAAGGAAGGTGTGGGTACAGACAGCCCCGCCCCCTGCAGCTGAGGCCCTCTGCAGTTTCCCAAAGGAAGCACTGGAAGCGAATGGGCAAGGTAGCCTGAAATGCAAACCCCCCCCACCCAACACATACAAAACCCAGCCAGCCTGGCAGCTCCTGGGCAAGCTGGCGGCCTGGGGTCTGGTGTCCTGCCAGGAAGGTGGGGTGGGGCGTGAGGAACAGGGAATGTTCCAAGCAGCCGCTGCTTGCTTGGGTCAGAGGCCTATGCATAACTTTTTGAGCGACAGGGAGACAGAAGTGGGAAGACAGACACTTTCCTGGTCTGACTTGACCTCTTGGGAGTTGGATGGACGACCTTGGACAAGTCAGTTCTACCGAATGCGACTTACTCTACAGACTATGGGATGGGAATATTTTTGCTATCCAAAGTCATTGTGGGGACCAAATGGTGAGATACAGTATCTAGCACTGTCCCCGACATGCATAAATTCTCTATAAATGTATAATGTATGGCCAATAACACTTATGCAATCTGGTAATCACTGTAAATTATCTAACACTGAAATTCCCTTGGCCATTTCAACAATGTCATATGATGGGGGCTAGCATTATTCCCATTTTCCACATGAGAAAAATGCAACACGGGAAGGTTAAGGAAGTCACTCAAGGTCATGTAACTAAAATATGGGTGTACTGAGGCTTTTTTTCTTTCCCCTAAGGTAGGGTCTCACTCTAACTCAGGCTGACTTGGAATTCACTCTGTAGTATCAGGCTGGCCTCAAACTCATGGCAATCCTCCTACCTCAGCCTCCTGAGTGCTGAGATTAAAGGTGTGTGCCACCACACTTGGCCCACGTCCTGGGTTTTGAGTTTGGCTCTGGAGCCTGGATTGCCTTGGGGTTAGATATGATGTGAGACAAGGTTTCACATATGAACTCATAGACCCATCATCTTCCTGCCTCGCCCTCCTGAGTGCTTGGATCACAGGCATGGACTGCCTCACCCACCTCTAGATCTTGAATTCTGTTCTTTTGTTCTTTTCCCTTTTCTTTCACATGTGTATATGTGTGGTGTATGCACAGGTATGTGCAGATGCATAGGTGTCTTGTGTGCACACGTGTGGAAAACAGAGAGAGCTTTGGTGTCCCCCTTCATCCGTGTGTTTCCTTGACTGGGAGTTTCTCATTGATTCCAGAACTTGCTGTTTTCATGCGCTCCTGTGATTCTGAGGTTCTGCTCTCCACAAGATGGGGTTACAAAGTTCATGGCCATACACAGTTGATTACATGGGTAGTCTCAGGCCTTCAAGCTTGAGCAGGAAGTACTCTTGCCCACGGAACCATCTTCCCAGCCCTGGAGCTTGGATTTTTTTATTTTTATTTTTTAATGCAAGAGACAGAGAGAATTGGCGCAGGCCTCAGCCCCTGTAATCGAACTCCAGACACATGTGCCACCTTGTGTGCATGTGCAGCCTTGCACACTTGTGTCACCTTGTGCGTCTGGTTTACGTGGGATCTGGACTGTCAAACATGGGTCCTTAGGCTTCACAGACAAGTGCCTTAACTGCTAAGCCAACGCTCCCGCCCTTTTGTTGTTGTTGTTGGTTTTTCAAGGTAGGGTCTCGCTCTAGCCCAGGATGACCTGGAATTCACTATGTAGTCTCAGGCTGGCCTTGAACTCGCAGCAATCTTCCTACCTCTGCCTCTCCAGTGCGGGAATTAAAGGTGTGCACCACCACACCCAGCCTAAGAGCTTGGATTTTTAAAGAACATCCTGTTATGGGGTCTGGTGTCACACAAGTAAGACCATTGACTCTCAGAATGTGAGGCAAAGTTTTATTGGGTAAAAAGAGAGAAAAAGAGGAAAGCTGGTGCACAGGTCCGCATCCCTGAGTTCGGGATCGCAAGATGCAGCCCTGAGCTGTTCACAGTGTCAGCTTTTATTGGAAATAACCACATGATGTTTAGAGTAAAATGGTATTGGGGGTTAAACCACAAAATTATATACTGTTAAGCAGGGTGGGGAACCTATTACAAGAAGTTACATAGGTCACATAGGTGGAACTGAGGCAAGAAACATTCTATGCTATGTGATCACAAAGATATTTAGAAATAAAGAGATGCAGGGAGGTCATGGCACATTGCACAGAGGGATCATCCCATTCCTTAGGTAACAGGAAACACGTGCATGGTACGGAGTGATCATCCCATTCCTTTCACATTCCATTTTCCAATCCCACCTCAGTGGAGGTATTCTATATATATTTATTTGAGAGAGAGAGATAGAATGGATGTGCCAGGGCCTCCAGCCACTGCAAATAAGCTCTAGATGTATGCACCCCCTTGTGCATCTGGCATATGTGGGTCCTGGGGAGTTGAACCAATATCCTTTAGCTTTGCAGGCAAACACCTTAACCCCTAACCAATCTCTCCAGCCCCTCTTTAATCTTTTTTTTTTAAAATTTAATTATTTGAGAGAGAAATAGAAAAAGGCAGAGAGAGAATGGGCACACCAGGGCCTTCAGCCCCTGTAAACAAATTCCAGATGCATGTGCCACCTTGTGCATCTGGCTTACATGGGCCCTGGGGAATTGAACCTGGGTCCTTTGGCTTCACAGGCAAATGCCTTAACAGCTAAGCCAACTCTCCAGCCCTGTTTTTAAAATATTTATTTATTTGCAAGCAGAGAGAGATAGAAGAGAGAGTGAGAAAATGGGTGAACCATGGCTTTTATCTGCTGCAAACAAACTCTAGATGCATGTGCAACTCTGTGCTTCTGGCTTCATGTGGGTCCTGGGGAAATTAAACCCAGGTTGTTAGTCTTTGCAGGCAATCACCTTAACCTCTGAGCCATCTTCCCAGTCCTATTTTTTTTTTCCAGGTAGGATTTCACTATAGCCCAGGCTGTCCTGGAATTCACTATGTGGTCTCAGTGGCCTCACACTCATGGCAATTCTCCTACCTCCACCTCCCAAGTGCTGGTATTAAAGGTGTGCACCACCACACCAGGTTCTCCAGTCCTATTTTTAATTATAGCATGTGTGTTTGTGTGTGCATGTGCACACGCAAGCATGTTCCCACCAGAATCTCTTGCTGCTGCAAACTGATGCCTGTTTGGCTTTCCATGGGCAGTTAAGGGATTGAACCCAGGCTGTGAGGCTTTGCAAGCAAGTGTCTTGAACCCTTGAGACATCTCCCCAGGCCTTGATCCTAATTTCTTAGTCTCTGATAAGCTTCTTCCTTCCTTCCTTCCTTCCTTTCTTTCTTTCCTTCTTTCTTTCTTTCTCTTCTTTCTTTCTTTCTGTCTGTCTGTCTTCTTTCTTTTACTTTTTCTTTTTTTCTTGAGTAGAGGCAGAGGAATTCCCTGGCACACTCTGGTGTGTTCCTGAGAGTAGGAGGGAAGAGTGGACGGATGAGGCGGTAGGCACTTATTGCTTCCCCTCTCCAAAGCTGCGCTCACTCATCTATGACACACAGCTAAGAATGCCTGACTCCCAGGGCTACCAAGATGAATGAGCACCAAATGCACCCTGAGTGGTCTTTTGTTGTCACCATCCTCAGCAGGTCTCTAGGATCAACAGGCTTGGTGGCCCTTTCTCTACAAGCCCTCTCCACCACAAGCTCCTTTGCCCTCTTTTCCAGCCCTGAGCCCCTCAACATTTCTGTACTTTCCATGGGTTCCTGACAAGAATGTGTTGTTCTGCCCCTCCCGGGCTGGCTCCTCCTTTCTTCCCTTGCTGAGCATTTTGGACCACATTGCATTCTAACACGACCTGTGACCGATTTCACTTTTCTTAAACCATGTGGTACAGCATGGCACCACGGTCATTGGCCACGGATGCTGGCCAGTTCGCATCACTGCACTGCTGGCCTCTCTTCAGGAGGACCACAAGGGACCAGTGATAGCTGATGTTTGAGTCTCAACCTGTTTTTTGTTGGTAGTGGTTGTTTGTATCAATATGTTGTTAATTTTTCTTTATTATTTTCTTGTAATAGAATAAACATAAAGAAAATTGCCAATTAATCTTATTTTTCAGCCTGAAGAAAAGGAGATAGCTGACTTTCAAATGGATTAATACTTACAAAATTAGAGTATGGGGGGGGGTCTGCTCCAAATGGCTTAGTAATTAAGGTGCTTGCCTGCAAAGCCAAAGGACCCAGGTTCAATTGTCAAGGACCCACATGTGAGCCAGATGCACAAGATGGTGCATGTGTCTGGAGTTCATCTGCAGTGGCAAGAGGCTCTGCTGTGTCCATTCTCTCTCTCTCCCCTCCTCTTTTTTGCTCAGATGAATATAATAATAATAATAATAATAATAATAATTATTATTATTATTATTATTATTATTAAAAGAGTGCTGGAGGCTAGAGAGATGGTTTAGCACTTAAGGTGCTTGTCTGCAAGCCAAAGGACCCATGTTCAACTTCTCAGGACCCACACAAGCCAGATACACAAGGGCATATGTCCAGAGTTCATTTGCAGTGGCTGAAGGCCCTGGTGTGCCCATTCTCTCTCTCTCCCTCTCTCTTTCTCTCTCTCAAATTCATTTTAATTTTTTTGTTTGTTTATCTTTATTTATTTATTTGAGAGTGACAGACAGAGAAAGAGGCAGAGAGAGAGAGCGATCATTTAAGAATGGGCATGCCAGGGCCTCCAGCCACTGCAAACGAACTCCAGATGCATGTGCCCCCTTGTGCATCTGGCTAATGTGGGTCCTGGGGAATTGAGCCTTGAACCAGGGTCCTTAGGCTTCACAGGCAAGCACTCAACCACCAAGCCATCTCTCCAGCCCTCAAATTCATTTTAAAAAAGGGGGCTGGACAGTAAGCACGTCTCTTAATATTTATACCCTTATATTAATGCTACTCTCATTTTGGGCAGAGAATCTTCTCTTTTCAGATGGCAGTGACCTTGGGATGACTCAGAAGGTATCATAGTGCTGGAAAGAAGTGACTGGAGTACCAAGTAACATCTCAATCACACCTTCCAAGGCTTAGGGTCTAATGCGGAAGAGGTGGCAGAAAGACTGTAAGAGCCAAAGGAAGGGTAGGACTCCTTACAACATGCTCGCTCCTCCAGGCACAAAATGGCTTGCATATCCATGACCTCACCGAGCCTGACACTACCTACACAAGACCATCATAAGAGGAGAAAAAGATCATGACATCAAAATAAAAGAGAGACTGATTGAGGTGGGGAGGGGATATGATGGAGAATGGAATTTCAAAGGAGAAAGTGGGAAGGGGGAGGGAAGATATTACCATAGGATATTTTTTATAATCATGGAAAATGTTAATAAAAATTGAGAAAATAAAGGGGGGCTGGAGAGATGGCTTAGCAGTTAAGGCACTTGACTGCAAAGCCAAAGGACTCAGGTTCAATTCCCCAGTACCCATGTAAGCCAGATGCACAAGGTGGCATATGTATCTGGAGTTCATTTGCAGTGGCTAGAGGCCCTGGTGCACCCATTCTCTCTGTCTATTTCCCCACCCCCACCGCTTGCAAATAAATAAATAAAACAAAATTTAAATTAAAAAAAAAAAAAGAGTGCTTGGGGCTGGAGATATGCCTCAGTGGTAACATTCTTGACATGAACTCCGAGTTTCCTAGTTGGTATCCTCAGGCCACATGTAGAAGCCAGAAGCTGTGGTGAGCTTCTGTTATTCCAGGGTGCCTATAGTGAGAAAGGAGGCAGAGACAAGAATTTCCTGGACTCTCATGAATAGAGCTGTGAACAACAGTGAGATGCCCTGACTCAAAAGAGGTGGAAAGCTAAGAATGACTGAAAAGTTGTCCTCTGGCCTCCACATATGCACTGTGGTACATGCACCACTCTCCCCTTCACCAAACAAATCAATTAATTAAAATAAATAAAGGGTTGGAGAGATGGCTTAGTGGTTAAGGCATATGCCTGCGAAGCCTAAGGAACCAGGTTCAATTCTTCAGGTCCCACGTAAGCTAGATGCACATGTTGGAGCATGCATCTGGAGTTTGTTTGCAGTCGCTGGAGAGCCTGCATTCTCTCTCTCTCCCCCTCTCTCTGTCTCAAATAATAGATAAATAACATGTTTAAAACAGGGCTGGAGAGATGGCTTAGCAGTTAACCACTTGCCTGTGAAGCCTAAGGACCCCAGTTTGAGGCTTAATTCTCCAGGACCCATGTTAGCCAAATGCACAAGGGGGCACATGCATCTGGAGTTCTTTTGCCTAGGCTGGAGGCCCTGGCGTGCCCATTCTCTCTCTCTCTGCCTCTTTCTCTGTCTGTCACACTCTCAAATAAAAACATAAATTAAAAAAAAATAAATAAAAATATGTTTTAAGAATGTTTAAAACAAAGTGCATTGTTTAAAAAAAAATGCCAGGCCAAATGAGCCAACAGGTGCAATAATGGCACATCTGTTATGGGGGAAATCAGCTGCCCTCTAATTTGACTGGAGGCCCACTCCATGGGAGGGAATACATCCCTGATACTGAAAACCTACAACAGGGGTAGTCATGAGCCCTAGGGGTGTAACATCTGGTGCTATCTGGCTACTATGCTCACCAAACTGCCCAGAAAGCACTTCTCTTAATGTTTATACCCATATATTAATGCTACTCTCACTTTTGGTTAGAGATCCTTCTCTTTTCAGATGGCAGTGACCTTGGGATGACTCAGAAGGTACCATGGTGCTGAAAAGAAGAGTGCTCAGCACTGAAATATCTCAATCACACCTTCCATGGCTCAAGGTCCACTGTGGAAGAGTTGGTGGAAAGAATGTAAGAGCCAAAGGAAGGGTAGGACTCCTTACAATGTGCTCCTCCAGACACAAAATGGCCTGAATATCCATGACCTCATAGTGCCTGACTCTACCTATATAAGACCATCATAATAGGAGGAAAAGATGATGACATCAAAGTAAAAGAGAGACTGATTGAGAGGAGGAGGGGATATGATGGAGAATGGAATTTCAAAGGGAAAGGTGGGGGGAGGGTGGGAATTACCATGGGTTATTGTTTACAAATATGGAAGTTGTCAATGAAAAAGACATATATATATATACACACACATGGTCTAGAGTAATGGCTCACAGGTTAAGGTGCTTGCCTGCAAAACCTAAGGACTTGAGTTTGATTCCTCAATACCCAAATAAAGACAGATGTGCAAGGTGGTGAATGCATCTGAAGTTTGTTTGCAGTGGCTAGAGGCCCTGTCACACCCATTTTCTCTCACAAAAAAAGAGGAACCATGTCCGGTGGCATGTGCTTTTAATTCCAGGACACAGGAGTCAGAGGAAGGAGGATCACCATGATTTGAGGCCAGCCTGAGACTACACAGGGAATTTCACTACAGCCTTGGTTAGAATGAGACCCTACCTTGAAAAACAAAACAAAACAGTCTTTGCCTAGCATGTATGAGCACTGGGCTTGATCTACAACACTGAAAAAAAAAAATGTAATCAATCGGCTGGAAAGATAGCTTAGCAGTTAAAGTGCTTACCTGTGAAGCCAAAGGACCCAGGTTTGATTCCCCAGAACCCATGTAAGCCAGATGCATGTGTCTGGAGTTTGTTTGCAGTGGCTGGCAAGAGGCCCTGGTGTGCCCATTCTCTTTCTATCTGCCTCTTTCTCTGTTTCTCTCTCTCAAATAAATAAATAAATAATATATATTTTTTAATGTAGCCAAGAAAGCTGGGCATGGTGGCATGCACCTTTAATCCCATCACTCAGGAGGCAGAGGTAAGAGGATCCTTGTGAGTTTGTGGCCACCCTGAGACTACCTAGTGAATTCCAGGTCAGCCTGAGTCAGAGTGAGACCCTACCTCAGAAAAAAAAAAAAAAAGAGGAGAGATGGTTTAGCAGTTAAGGCCTGTGAAGCCTGTGAAGGACCAAGATTCAATTCCTCAATTATCACATAAGGCAGATGCACATGATGGCACATGCATGTGGAGTTCATTTGTAGTGGCTAGAGGCTCTGGCATGTCCCTTTCTCTCTTTCTCTCTCTCTCCCTGCCTCTCTCTCAAGTAAATAAATAAAGTCAGGCATGGTGGCTCATGCCTTTAATCCCAGCACTGGAGAGGCAGAGGTAGGAGGATCACCGTGAGTTCGAGGCCACCCTGAGACTACATAATGAGTTCCAGGTCAGCCTGGACTAGAGTGAGACCCTACCTCAAAAAAAAAAAAATCCAAATCAAATAAATAAAAGTAGCCAAGAAACCTGAAATATACAATGATAGCTAATTTGTTTTAAAATAATTGATATTTAGTGAATATCTTCATGGGGGTGATGCCTCAGGAATCTTTGGCTGTGTAGTGAGATCAAGGACAGCATGACTCCATGAGACCCTATGATGGCTTGAATCAGAAATCCAACCCCCTCTCACCTTCCCCAACCCCCTCCCTGGTGGCAATCTGGGAGGTGGAGCCTTGCAGGAAGAGGGGTGTTGCTGGGCTGGACCTTGAGGTTTATTGCCCCAGCTTGCCAGTGTTTGGTCATCTGACTCTACTGCTGCTGTTTGGCACCTGCTGTTGCAGAGGTGAGGTCCAGCCTCCGCACTCCCACCCTTCCCTTGACATCACGAGGCTTCCCCTTGAGACTAAACCAAGTAAACTCTTTCCTCCCACAAGCTGCTTTTGGTCCAGTGTTTTCTCCCAGCAATGCAAAGGTAACTAAAACAGACCCTGACTCAAGAAAAAAAAATTTTTCCTTTAAAAATATTTTTTAAGGGCTGGAGGGATGGCTTAATGGTTAAGGCATTTGCTTGCAAAGCCAAACAACCCAAGTTCAATTCTCCAAGTCCCACATTAGCCAGATGCATATTATGGCACATGCATCTGGAGTTCGTTTGCAGTGGCTGGAGGCTCTGGTGTGCCCATTCTCTCTCTGTCTCTCTCTCTCCCTTCATCCTTCTGTCTCAAATAAATAAATAAAAATGATTTAAAAAATTTTTAAAAATAAAATAAAAAATTTAAATATATAAAAATATTTTTTAGCCGGGTGTGGTGGCACACACCTTTAATCCCAGAACTTGGGAGGCAGAGGTAGGAGGATTGCCGAGTGTTGGAGGCCACCCTGAGACTACATAGTGAATTGCAGTTCAGCCTGGGCTAGAGTGAGACCCTACCTTGAAAAACCAATATACATATATAAGTTTTATTTATTTATTTGAGAGAGACAGAGAGAATGGGCATGTCAGGGCTTCTAGCTGCTGCAGACGAACTCCAGATGCATGCACCAGCTTGTGCATCTAGCTTATGTGGGTCCTGGCAAATTGAGCTTGGGTTCTTTGGCTTTACTAAGCCATTTCTCTACCCCTAACTTTTTTTTTAACCCCTGAAATTTTTATTTATTTATTTGCAAGCAGAGATTGAGTGGAGAAAGAGAGAGAGAGAGAATGGCTATTCCAGGATCTGAAGCTGCTGCAAATGAATTCCAGGTGCATGTACCACTGCATCTGGCTTTATGTGGGCACTGGTATTGAACCTGGGTCATTAGGCTTTGCAGGCCATCACTTTACGTGCTGAGTCATCTCTCTGGCCCCCAAGCATTCCATTCTTTTTATGACTGAGGAATGTCCTCTTGCATGCACCGACCACATTTGGCTATGCGCTCGTCCATCTGTGGATTCTTCCACATTCGCTGGCTGCTCTGGTGAACAGGGTGACAGCAAGCCTAGCTGAGTCCCCAGCACAGTCACCACTCAGGATTGTAAAACTTCTTTAAAGTATCACATTTCTTTTTGTTTTGGTTTGGTTTGGTTTTAGTTTTTTGAGGTAGGGTCTCCCTCTAGCCCAGGTTAACCTGCAATTCACTATATAGTCTTAGGGCAGCCTTGAACGTGCAGTTCTTCCTCTGCTTCCCGAGTGCTGGGATTAAAGGCATGCACCTCCACGCCTGGTGTTTCTCTTTTTTTTTTTTAAATATTTTATTTTTTAAAATATTTTCTTTTTATTTATTTGAGAGAGAAAGAGGGAGAGAGAGTGAGAGAATGGACATGCCAGGGCCTCCAGCCACTGCAGACAAACTCCAAACGCATGCAACCCCTTGTATATTTGGCTAATGTGGGTACTAGGGAATTGAACCTGGGTCCTTTGGCTTTGCAGACAAATGCCTTAACCACCAAGCCATCCCTCCAGCCCTAACATATTTTATTTTTATTTATTTATTTGAGAGAGAGAGATAAATAAGGAAGCAGAGAAACAGAATGGGCATGTCAGGGCTTCTAGCCATTGCAAATGAACTCCAGGCATATGTGCCACCTGGTGCATCTGGCTTTGTATGGGTACTGGGGACTCGAACCTGAGCACTTGGGCTTTGCAGGCAAGTGCCTTAACTGCTGAGCCATCCTTCAGCCTTAAAGTATCTCTTTTGCTTAAAAAATTGATTTACAAAAATTAAAAAAATATTGATTTATTTTTGTTTATCTTGTGGGTTTTCTTGTTGTTGATTGTTTTAGTTTTCTTTTTTAGAGGTAAAGTCTCACTCTAGCTCAGGCTGACCTGGATTTCACTATGTAGTCTCAGGGTGGCCTCAAACTCATGGTGATCCTCCTGCCTCTGCATCCCGAGTGCTAGGATTAACAGCATGCACCATCATGCCTGGCTTATTTTTATTTATTTATTTGAGAGAGCGGGGAGAAAGAAAAAGGCAGATAGAGAGAGAATGGGTGCACCAGGGCCTCCAGGTGCTGCAAATGAACTCCAGATGCATGCGCCACATTGTGCATCTGGTTTATGTGGATCTTAGGGAGTTGAACCTGGGTCCTTTGGCTTTTTGGGCAAGCACCTTAACCGCTAAGCCATCTCTCCAGCCCTAAAGTATCTCTTATTATAATAGTAGGTATATCCTTTGGTTTGGTTTGAGTGTAGTTTGTGTTTTTCTGAGACAAAGTCTCACTGTGTAGCCTAGGCTGTAGGTTGGCCTCAAATTTATAAGCTTCTTGTCTTAGCCTCCTGAGTGCTGGAATTACAGGCATGCACCACCACAACAGACTGAAAACTAGAAAAACTGTGAAAGGGGAGGCCTTGCTTCAGCCCCGACCCTGCCAGGAGTCTTAAGCAAGGGCCTGTACCCTTTGTAAACCTCACCTTCTTCTTCTTTTTTTTTCATTTTTTGGTTTATTTTTATTTATTTATTTGAGAGCGACAGACAGAGAAAGAGGCAGAGAGAGAGAGAGAATGGGCGCACCAGGGCTTCCAGCCACTGCAGACGAATTCCAGATGCATGTGTCCCCTTGTGTATCTGGCTAACATGGGTCCTGGAGAATCGAGCCTCTAACCGGGGTCCTTAGGCTTCACAGGCAAACTCTTAACCGCTAAGCCATCTCTCTAGCCCGAAAACCTCACCTTCTTCATCTGTTCAGGGCAGAAGAAGAAACTGACCAGACCTTCTCAGAGTATTTTCCATGTGAAGGAATTTCATAGGAGAATGGGAAGGGAGATCTCCTATTAAATATGTTTAAAGAAAAATTATATGTATTTAAAGAGTTTGGGAATGCATCAAGAACTGGGTTTGGCCGGGCGTGGTGGCGCACTCCTTTAATCCCAGCACTTGGGAGGCAGAGGTAAGAGGATCGCTGTGAGTTCGAGGCCACCCTGAGACTCCATAATGAATTCCAGGTCAGCCTGGGCTAGAATGAAACCCTACCTCGAAAAACCAAAAAAAAAAAAAAAAAAAAAAAAAAAAAAAAAAAAAGAACTGGGTTTGACCCTTAACACTGTAGAAACTGGGCATGGTGGTACACACCTTTCCAGGCAGAATGATCAGAAGTTCAAGGTCATTCTCAATTACATAGCAAGTTTGAGACCATCCTGAGTTACAATGAGACCCTGTCTCAAAAGACAAAAACAAGGGGCTGGAGAGATGGCTTAGCAGTTAAGGTGCTTGCCTATGAAGCCTAAGGACCCAGGTTCAGTTCTCCAGATCCCATGTAAACCAAATGCCCATGGTGGCACATGCATCTGGAGTTCATTTGCAGTGGCTGGAGTCCCTAGTGTGCCAATTCTCTTTCTCCCTCCCTCCCTCTCTCTCTCTCTCTCTCTCTCTCTCTCTCTCTCTCTCTCTCTCTCCTCTCTCTTTGTCTCTAATAAATAATTGTTTAAAAAAATTTTTTATAACCTTGGAAAATGTTAATAAAAATTAAAAAAAAAAAAGACAAACACAAAACCAGAAAACTAGGCAAGACAAGTTACTCAAAGCTCAATGATTTCTTGTTGCAGTTACTTCTTAGAATCATTTTTTTAAATTAATTAGTTTACTTATTTGAAAGAGAAACAGAAAGAGGCAGAGAGGGCTTCTTGTTGGGGTGCACGCCCACCCAGCACTCAGGTGGCAGAGGCCACCCTAAGACTATATCGTGAATTCCAGGTCATCCTGGGCTAGAGCGAGACCCTACCTCAAAAAACAAAAAATAAAACACAGTGCTTCCTTCGGCAACACATATGCAGAAATTGGAACAACACACAGAAAATTAGGATGGCCCCTGAGCAAGGATGACATGCAAAATCATGAAACGTTCTATATTTTTTATTGAGAGCCTTTAAAATAAACTATTTAACACACACACACAGGTGCAGAGTGGTTTGGTTGTTCATTTGGGTAGCATGGTCAATTTGATAGGCAACTGCAGCTCTTCGCTGGGGATCAGAGAAATGGCCTGAGACTTTGGCTTTGGGTGAAAGAAAATGGCCTGAACCCAAACTACAGAATGGGACAAAATTTTTGCCAGCTATACATCTGATAGAGGATTAATATCTAGGATATACAAAGGACTCAAAAAATTAAATAATAAGAAATCAAACAACCCAATTAAAAAATGGGCTATGGGCCGGCCGTGGAGGCGCACACCTTTAATCCCAGCACTCGGGAGGCAGAGGTAGGAGGATCACCATGAGTTTGAGGTCACCCTGAGACTCCATAGTGAATTCTAGTTCAGCCTGGGCTAGAGAGAGACCCTACCTCGAAAAACCAAAAAATAAAGGGTGGGGGAGGCCTATGGAACTAAATAGAGAGTTCTCAAAAGAAGAAATACAGAAGGCATATAAACATCTAAAAAGTGTTCTGCATCCCTAGTCATCAGGGAAATGCAGATCAAAACTACATTGAGATTCCACCTCACTTCTGTCAGATTGACAACCATCATGAAAACAAATGACCATAAATGCTGGTGAGTATGCTAAAAAAGAGGAACCCTTCTACACGGCTGGTGGGAATGCAATCTAATCCAGCGATTACAGAAATCAGTGTGGAGGTTCGTGAGACAGCTAAAAATAGATCTACCGTATGACCCAGCTATAGCACTCCTAGGCATATATCCTAAGGACTCATCTCACTACCTTAGAGATACTTTCTCAACCATATTTTTTGCCACTCTATTCACATATCTAGGAGATACAATGGAGAGTGGAGGTTCAAAGAGCAAAGTGGGGGAAGGGAAGGAATTACCATGGGATATTGTTTACAATCATGGAAGTTGTTGATTATAAAAAATATTTTAAAAATAAAGAGAATAGAAAGGGAGGGAGGGGGACTTAATAGGATGGTATTATATATATGTAAGTAGAAGAACAGATTAATTTGTGTGAAAAGGCCTAAGTGAGGTCAGGGGAAGAGATTGAGTAAAGGAAAGGTGGAGGGAGGGCTAATCAAAATCTAAGAGGATATAAATAAGTCATATGGAAACCTTCTTTTTTGGACAATGGAACACCCAGAAGCCATATATTGTTACTAGAAAATTTTCAGTGCCAGGGATGGGATACTTTCCAGTGAGTTGTTGACCAAGGAGGTCCCTGATGCCCCCAAAACATTACGGGCCATTGCCAAGGCCCTTGGTTTCCCACCAGGAATAGATGGCAAGATCCTAATGCTGAAGACTCCATATACTTGGGCTGCAAGGCCACTGATCAACCCTGCTGGAGCTGAGCTAAAAACCTCCTCCATGTAGACCAGCTTACAGAAAGCTGGAAGAAGCCACACTGCATTGCAGTTCAATGGGAGGGAGAGAAATCACCAGTAAAGATCTAGCAGTGGACACTGCAAGCCTTATATTTGGCCAACCAGGCCAAATGAATCAACAGGTACAATAGTGGCACATCTGTTATGGGGGAAATCAACTGCCCTGTAATTTGACTGGAGGCCCACTCCATGGGAGGGAATACATCCCTGATACTGAAAACCTACAACAGGGGTAGTCATGAGCCCTAGAGGTGTAACGTCTGCTTCTATCTGGCTAAATGTATATACTATGCTTATCAAACTGCCCAGTAAGCACTTCTCTTAATGTTCATACCCATATACTAATGTTACTCTCATTTTTGGTTAGAGAAGCTTCTCTTTTCAGATGGCAGTGACCTTGGGATGACTCAGAAGGCGCCATGGTGCTGAGAAGAAGGGACAGAGGAATGCTCAACACTGAAATATCTCTATCACACCTTCCAAGGCTCAGGGTCCATTGAGGAAGAGTTGGTGGAAAGAATGTAAGAGCCAAAGGAAGGGTAGTACTCCTTACAATATGTTCCTGCAGACACAAAATGACCTACCTACACAAGACCATCATAATAGGAGGAAAAGATGATGACATCAAAATAAAAGAGAGACTGATTGGGAGGAGGAGGGGATATGATGGAGAATGGAGTTTCAAAGGGGAAAATAGGGGGAGGGAGGGAATTACCATAGGATATTGTTTACAATTATGGAAGTTGTCAATAAAAAAATTAAAATTAAAAAAGAAAAAGAACAATAGAGCAAGATCCACAGAAAACTGCCTCTTCTTTAAGGTGGGAAGTCGAAAACTGACCAGAAAGTTGTGCTCTGACCTCCATGAGCACCATGGAATACACAGTCTCCGCCCCTCTCTCTCACACACACAAATAAATAAGTACATTAAAAATACTAAAGGAGGCCAGGTGTGGTGGCACTTGCCTTTTTCCCATCACGCAGTAGGCAGAGGTAGGAGGATCACTGTGAGTTCAAACCCAGTGTGGGACTACAGAGTGAGTTCAGGTAGAGTGAGATTCTACCTTGAACCGCACCCTCCCATGCTCCATACCCCCAAACTAAAAGAAATAAATGTCTGTCATCATCCTCTGCTATATAGAGAGTATGAGGCTAGCCTAGGATACATGAGACTCAATCTCAAACCAAAGAAGCAAAAAACAACAAAGTTTAAAGCACGACACAGTGGCTCATGCTTTAATCCCAGCACTTGGGAGTTGAGGTAGGAGGCTCACCAAATATTCATTCCAGCCTGGGTAGTATAGTTAGTTCCAGGTCATCTTGGGATAGAATGAGGTGCTGCCTCATAAAAACAAAACAACAGAGCTGGAGAGATGGCTTAGTGGTTAAGCACTTGCCGGTGAAGCCTATGATACCCCAGTACCCACATAAGCCAGATGTACAATGTGGCACATGTATCTGGAGTTCATCTGCAGTGGCTGGAGGCCCTGATGTGCCAATTCTCTCTCTCTCTTTGCCTCTTTCTCTGTCTCTCTGTTGCTCTAAATAAATAAACAAATTTAAAAATGACTTTAGCAGCCTAGGAGAGAAAAAGCCAAAAATAAACCCAGCAAAATACACTCTTCTACTAAAAAGTGAGGAGTATAAGAAATTATCACCTGCAGCAGAGAAGTAGGAGAGATCCAGATCATCTAGAGCCCACAGAAGTGGCTACAGCAGTGGCGGAACCAGATCCACGTAGACACAGCTGCCAGGCCCTGACTGAGCTGCAGGAAAGGCAGGTGAAGGGATTCTCCACTCACACCTGCCTGCTCGCAAACTAAAGAAACATGAAGGGAGGATGGCAGGGAAGAAGGGAGGAGCGGCTCCTGAGGAAGAGGACCAGTGGGAGAACTTCAGCCACCATCCACAGCCTCTCCTCCCCCACTGCCAGCACAAGCCCCTGAAAGCACCCAAGACCTGGGAAAAGGAGATCACCTACACAATACCTGGCCCAGGTGACCAGAGCAGCGATCCAGTGACCCAGCCAGCCTACCTGAGCCCACAGTGCAGCAAAGAGGGACCCCATCAGGAGCGCAGCATAATTGAAACCAAAACCATCCCAAAAGGTAACTGGGGTTATACCAGGTCAGCACCCGCCAAATAAGCCTGATATATAGGCTTGAATCAGAAGTGGTAATTGCACCTTCCACATCAGGAGAAATCGTATGTTAAATCTAATGGATGGTCGGATTTGCCATTCTTAAATAAGCTATATTTTGGGCTTGTCATTTGTTGCTTCCTGATTTATAGTGGCTTTGTTTCCTCTTCTGTTGTTCATTAGGGAAGGGTCTCCTAGTTGACAGGATTAAGGGTGTGGGGCAACACACATCCTAAGGGACTGTGACTTTGTTAGAGGATCTGGTTGTCATAATACCTATTCTTGCATAAATACTCTGTGCTGTTTTTCATTGAATATATACATTGTTTAGTTAAATTTTAGAATCTTCCTATATTTTGTTCCACTCAGTCTATTTGGATACTCTCATAGTAGGCAAACCCAACACCTAGGGTCGCTTTTGTAGATACTCTGAGAGTGTTAAGAACCACACCTAGCACCTTAAGCTCCTACCCTGAAGATATACAACATCAGATTGATTGATACATCTAATAATACTGCAGCTAATTAGAAAATCCAAGTATTAAATTAATTCAAGATGCAAAAATATGTACATTATAGCATAAGAAACACAAAAAATCAAGATAATATAAATCCACCAAAAAGTATTAATGCATCAGAAATGATCTGCAGTGAGACTGATTTAGAAGGAATGCCTGAGAAAGATTTCAAAAGAATAATTACAAATATGTTCAAAGAAATGAAAGAAGACACAGGAAACCAATTTAATGAAATAAGGAGGTCAATATAAGACATAAATAAAAGACATAAGAAATAATAAAGAAAAGTCAGTCAGAATTATTAACAATAAAGAACACAGTCAATGAAATAAAAAAAAAAAAAAAACAACTCTAGAAAATCTCACCAGTACAATGGTTGAAGGAGAGGACAAAATATCTAAACTAGAAGACCAGGTGGGAGATCTAATACAGTCCAACAAAGAGAAAGTATGAATGGGAATTTCAAGATATTCTGGATCTCACAGTGCTTGACACTACCTACACAAGACCCTCACAATAGGAAGAAAAGATCATGACATCAGAATAAAAGACTGATTGAGAGAGGGAAGGGATATGATGGAGAGTTGAGTTTTAAAGGGAAAGGTTGGGGGAGGGAGGGAATTACCATGAGATATTGTTTACAATTATGGAAGTTGTCAATAAAAAAATGAATTTTAAAAAATTTAAATTTGGGCTGGAGAGATGGCTTAGCGGTTAAGCGCTTGCCTCTGAAGCCTAAGGACCCCGGTTCGAGGCTCGGTTCCCCAGGTCCCACGTTAGCCAGATGCACAAGGGGGCGCACGCATCTGGAATTCGTTTGCAGTGGCTGGAAGCCCTGGCGCGCCCATTCTCTCTTTCTCCCTCTGTCTTTCTCTCTGTGTCTGTCGCTCTCAAATAAATAAATAAAAAATGAACAAAAAATTTTAAAAAATTTTAATTTTAAAAATTACTTTAAACAACAACAAAAAAGATGCCTGCTTGCTAAGCTTGATGACCCAGGTTCAGTTCCCCAGTGGCCACATAAATCCATATGTATCTGGAGGTCTTAGGCACATAAATTCAGATGTATCTGGAGGTCTTAGGCACATAAATCCAGATGTATCTAGAGGTCTTTGCAATGACAAAAAGCCTTGATGTGTCCTCCCTCCCTTCTTCCATTTCTCTTCTTTCCCTCTTTTCTCTATTTCCTTCCCCCTCTCCCTCTCCCTCTCCTTTTCCCCCTTCCTCTCTCTCTCCCCCTCTCCCCCTCCCTCTCTCTCTCTCTCTCTCTCTCTCTCTCTCTCTCTCTCTCTCTCTCTCTCTTTCTCATCATATTTCCTTTCAAATGAACCTCAGACATTTTGTCCCTGAAACCAACCAGTCACCGGCACTGCCCCCATCTGAGTGTTCCCTCTCTGCCCTCCTCTGGCAGAGGCTTGAGGGGAGTGCAGTGGCCAGGGACAGACAGAGACCAGAAGGACCTAGATGACGCTGACCCTGGGTCTTAGGTGGTCTCCAGGAGGAGCTGAGGCGGGAGCTCCCAGAGCAGCGGTCTGTGATGCATGTCTGCAGTGAGCAGTCATCCCTCTGGGCAAGGGAGCTGGAGAGCCTGCTGGGCGAGGGTGGCTAGCCAGTTTTAGATTCAGGAGCCAAGGTTCTCACAAGTGGATGTGGCTGAGCAACGATCACAGCTGAAATGGGCACTGGGTCGAGGCCCAGAGTGGATGGGTGAGCGACATGGAGGCCAGGTGGGCAGCAGGCAGATCAGCTCATCCCGGAAGGTTCAGGTCAGGCCAAGGTCCTGGCAGACAGGGTGAGCACTGGCCTGAAGGAATGTCCCCAGGGTGCTAATTCCTGGGGCAGACTGTTGGTCTGCTGCTCTCCTGGACCCGCACATATGACCTTGTCCAGCCAGTGCCTCCAGGTTTGAACTTCCAGCCAGGGGTAAAGTGTGCTCTCCTTGGGGATAGCCTTTCCCAGGTGGGGCAGGACCAAGGGTTTCAAGTTGGCATAGAAACCAGAGTGGGTTGGAATGCTGGGGTTCTCCAGCCCAGAGGGGCAGAGTTTATTTTCCTTTCCTTTCCTTTCCTTTCCTTTCCTTTCCTTTCCTTTCCTTTCCTTTCCTTTCCTTTCCTTTCCTTTCCTTTCCTTTCCTTTCCTTTCCTTTCCTTTCCTTTCCTTTCCTTTCCTTTCCTTTCCTTCCCTTCCCTTCCCTTCCCTTCCCTTAACTTCCCTTCCTTTCCTTCCCTTCCCGTCCCTTCCCTTCTCCTCCCTTCCCTTACCTTCCCTTCCCTTCCCTTCCCTTCCCTTCTCTTCCCCTTCCTTCCTTCTTTCCTTCCTTCCTTCCTTCCTTCCTTCCTTCCTTCCTTCCTTCCTTCCTTCCTTCCTTCCCTCCACCACTCCCTCTCTCTCTTTCTTTCTTTCTTTTTGAGGTAGGGTCTCACTCTAGTCCAGGCCAGACTGACCTGGAACTCACTTTGCATTTACAGGCTGTCCTCTAACTCACAGTGATCCTCCTACCTGTGCCTCTGGAGTGCTATGCCCACCTTGCTTACTTGTTTCCTCTTCCTCCCTCCCTCCCTCCCTCCCTTCTTCCTTCCTTCCTTTCCTTCTTCCTTCCTTCCTTCCTTCCTTCCTTTCTTTCTTTCTTTCTTTCTTTCTTTCTTTCTTTCTTTCTTCCTTCCTTCTTTCCTTCCTTCTTTCTTCTTTTTCTTTTTTCTTTCTTCTTTCATTCTTCCTTCCTCATTTCCTTTTTTTTCATTTTTAAAATTTCTTTGCATGTGTGTGTATGAGTGCTCCAGGATCTCTTGCTGCTGCAAAAGAAGGCCTCTCTGGCTTTATGTGGTCACTGAGAAATTGAACTCTGGGCCTGCAGGCTTTGCAAGTAAGTATCTTTAACTACTGAGCTATCTCTCTAGCCTCCCTTTCTTTTTCCTTTATTTCTTTCTTTTAGTTTGTTTAATTTTTTTTTACATTTTATTTATTTATTTATGATAATGAGAGAGCAAGAGCTAGAGAGAGGCTCACACAGCCTCTTGCCACTGCAAATGAGCCCTAGACATATGTGCCATTTTGTGCATCGGGCTTTATGTGGTACTGGAGAATCAAACCCTGGCCAACAGGCTTTGCAGGAAAGCACCTTTATCCACTGAGCCATCTCTCCAGCCCACTCACTCTGCAGCCCCAGGCTGGCCTCTAACTTAGAGTGATCCTCCTACCTCAGTCCCCCCAGAGCTGGGATTAAAAGCTTGCACCATCACACCTGGCTGTTGTTTGTTTGTTTTGTGTATGTGTTTTGGTAGCAGGGTCTTACTCTAGCCCAGGCTGACCTGGAACTTACTCTGTATTCCAGAGTGATGTCTAACCCATGGTGATCCTCCTACTTCAGCCCCTGAGTACTGGGAATAAAGGCACGAAACACCCCACCTAGCTTTTTCTCTCCGGGAAATGACCAGTGGTTAGTTCAGGGAGTGGAGGTAGCCCTGGGCGGGAGTAGCAGATAGCGAAGACCACCACCGTCTTCCAGTGCAGAAAACACAAAAACTGCACCTACAACCAGGTAGGCAGCATGGTGGTTGCGTGGGCAGTGGAGAGCAGAGGATCCCTGGAGGCACCGAGGGGAACAAGGGCTAGAACTCTTTAGGCTGCAGAGGGAAGGGCAAGCCTGGGGTACCAGTGTGGTGCTTGTGACCTCTAGAAGTGTTCTGAATGTGGAGTCATGGTGTGTCCATGAAGCTGGCTCTGTGTCCCACCTATCCTGATGTGAGGACAGGCCACAGACTCCAGGCTGTGCAACAGTGTGCTCCACACATTACTAGGCACAAAACCTTGGGGAAATCACAGATGGTGGTAAGGGAATGTAGAAAGGTGAAAACCAACTCTCACATCATACACACAGGGAAACTGAGGCCCAGGAGGAACTGATGGGCACTATAACTTTGCACAAGGTCTAGCAGGGCAGTGTCAAGGAGACTTATAAACTCAAGTCCAAACCTTTCTTTTCTTTTTATCTTTTTAATTTCTTTTATGAGAGGGGGCAAGAGAAAGAGAGAGAGGGAGAGAGGGAGAGGATCGGTGCTCAAGAGCCTCTAGCCACTGTGATGGAACTCCAGATGTGTGTGCCATTTTGTGTGCATGTGCAACCTTATGCACTTACGTCACCTTGTGCATCCAGCTTATGTGGGACCTGGAGAGTCACACGTGGGTCCCTAGGCTCTGCAGTCAAGCACCTCAACTGCTAAGCCATCTCTCCAGCCCTCTTTTTAATTCTTTAAGCTACTTTATTAACAACCTCTGTTCATATAGGAAATATTGATATTTTTAGATATTTTATTGCAGAAAGGGAGAGTGACAAAGAGGGAGAGGGAGAGACAGAGAAAATGGGTACACTAGGGCCTCTTGCCACTTCAAAAGAGCTCTAGACTCATGTACCACTTTGTGCTCCTGGCTTTACATGGGTACTGGGGAATTGAACCCTGGCCTTCAGCCTTTTCAAGTAAGTGCCTTTAACCCCAAAGCCCTCTCTCCAGCCCTGGCTTTTTTTTTTTTTTTTTTTGAGAGTCTCATGTAATTCAATATGACCTTGAACACACTGTGTAGCTTTCAATGTATCTATTTATATCATGGATGGTCATCAGTTTATGGGGGGCAGTGGCAGAATGTAGTGGTGTGAACTAGGTGTCCACATAAATTCATGTTTTTTTAAAAATATTTTTTGTTTATTATTTATTTATTTATTTGAGAGCAACAGACAGATAGAAAGAGAAAGAGACAGATAGGTATAGAGAGAACGTGCACACCAGGGTCTTCAGCCACTGTAAACGAACTCCAGATGCATGTGCCACCTTGTGCATCTGGGTTACGTGGGTCCTAGGGAATGGAGCCTCGAACTGGAGTCCTTAGGCTTCACAGGAAAGTGCTTAACTGCTAAGCCATCTCTCCAGCCCAAATTCATATGTTTTTAATGCTTGGTTCCCAGCTGATAGAAATTTGGGAGGTGGAGCCTTGCTGGAGGAGGTGTGCTGTTGGGGGCAGTCTCATGGGCATTATAGCCCAGCTCCCCCTTGCTAGCACTTAGCTCACTCTCCTGCTGCTATTTGCCACCTGCTGTGGTGGAAGAGATGCCCAGCCTCTGCTCTACCACCTTTCTCTTATCCTGAAGCTTCCCCTCAAGACTTTAAGCCTCAATAAACAATTTTCCTACCATCACCTGTTTTTGGTTGGGTGCTTTTGTATGTTGTTTTTATTTTCATTCATTTCTAGGAATTTCTTTCCTTCTTTTTTTTCTGTTTATTTGAGAGGAGAAAGAGAGAGAGAAAGGGAAATATGAGCATGGCAGAGCCTCTTGCCACTGCAAAGGAGCTCCAGATGCATTCACCACTTTGTGCATCTGACTTTACATGGGTACTTGGGAATTGAACACAGGACATCAGGCCACCAGGCTTTGTAAACAAGCACCTTTAACTGCAAAGCCATCTCTCCAACCCCTTGATTTCTTCTTGATATCTTTTGCCACTGCAAACAAATTCCAGATATGTGCACCACTTTGTGCATCTGGCTGGATTGGAACTTAGCTATCAGATTTAGATGTGCAAACAAATGCCTTTAGCTGCTGAACCATCTCTCCAGCCCAGTAAATTAGTTTTAAAGTTAATTTTGTCAGATATTAGAACAGTAACTCCCCACTTGTTTCCTAGTTCTATTTATTTAGAATACATTTTTCCATCCTTCCAACTTAACATAGCAACTATGTTTTGTGGTGAGAAATGTTTCTTAGAGACAATAAGTAGATAGATTCAACCTTTAATCTAATCTCTACTCTATGTCTTTGGGGAAATTGACAGCATTAATATTCAGAGTTATCATTATGATCCCAAACACATTTTTAAAACATCTTTTCTGTTTTACTTATTTATTTGAGAGAGACAGACAGAGAGAGAATGAAGCCGAGAGAGAGAGAGAGAGAGAGAGAGAGAGAGAGAGAGGGAGAGAATGGGTGCTCCAGGGCCTCTAGCCACTACAAACGAACTCCAGACATGTGCACCCCCTTGTGTATATGGCTAACGTGGGTCCTGGGGAATGGAGCCTCGAACCAGGGTCCTTAGGCTTCACAGGCAAGCACTTAACCACTAAGCCATCTCTCCAGCCCCCCAAACACATCTTTTTTTGAGGCAGGGTTTCAGCCCAGGCTGACCTGAAACTCACTTTATAGCTTCAGGATAACTTCAAACTAACAGCAATCTTCCCAACTCAGCCTCCTGAGTGCTAGGATGAAAGAATGTGCCCCCGTGCTGATCCCCCATGCACATTTTTTTTTCTTGGCTTTTCCCAGGTAGGGTTTCACTCTAGGGCAGGCTGACCTGGAATTCACTATGTAGTCTCAGAGTGGCCTTCAACTCAGAGCGATCCTCCTACCTCTGCCTCCCAAGTGCTGGGATTAAAGATGTGTGCCACCTCTATTTGTGGTGACATACTTCTGCATTGCCCTTAGCAGAGAAATCAACCCACTGTTAGCTGACTGTGGTGGCACACACCTATAACTCCAACACTCAGGAGACTGAGGTAAGTGGACTGCCATGAGTTCAAGGCCAGTCTGGGCTACAGAGAGAGTTCTAGGTCAACATGGGCAAGAGTGAAGGCTGGAGGGATTGCTTAGTGGTTAAAGTCCTTGCCTGTGAAGCCTAAGAACTCATATTTGAATTTCCAGGTCCCATGTAGCCAGACCCAGTGATGCAAGCATGCAATGACACACATAAACCACAAGAGGGCACATGCATCTGGAGTTCGTTTGCAGTGACTACAGCCCCTGACACACCCATTCTTTCTTTCTCTCTCTCTCAAAAAAAAAAGTGAGACCCTGCCCTCCCCAAAAAAAGGAAGCCCACTCTTCTTCCTTCTTTTTTTTTTAAATTTTTTTTGTTCATTTTTATTTATTTATTTGAAAGTGACAGAGAGAGAGAGAGAAAGAAGCAGAGAGAGAGAGAGAGAGAGAGAGAGAGAATGGGCGCACCAGGGCCTCCAGCCACTGCAAACGAACTGCAGACACGTGCGCCCCCTTGTGCATCTGGCTAATGTGGGTCCTGGGGAATTGAGCCTTGAACCAGGGTCCTTAGGCTTCACAGGCAAGCGCTTAACCACTAAGCCATCTCTCCAGCCCCTCTTCTTCCTTCTTGATGCCTCTGCTGTCCAGTGACACAGCTGTGGCACACTGTGTACTCTGGGCTGACAGCCGAGAGTTCCTCTCTGACATTAGATGCCAGCTGACATCATTCATAACATTCATAGCTGAAGGTTAGCAGAGTAATGAGGTGCCACCTGTCATGGCCAACTAGGTTTTATTTTACTCATTCTAAGAGACCAGTTCTAAGCGCCAGAACAGCAGCTGTTCCACCCGGAAACACCAGGTCTTGGTGGTGGGAAATCCAGCCCTGAACCCAAATGATAAGCTTGAGGGACAGCAAACTGGGAAACATGAATAAGTCTCGCCAGTGATCTACAAGTCCCCTTCCTCTCCGGGTCTCAGCCCTTCCACTTGTGGAATAAGGATGATGGACAAGGTTATTTCTAAGGTGCCTTCAAGCCCTGACAGTGAGGCATGTCAGATACTGTGTGATCAGGGGTGAGTCTGGGAAGGCTTCCTGTGGGAGGTGAAGCTTGAGACAAGACTAGAAACGCCAGTTCAGAAGGATCAACAAGCATGCAAGAGCAAAGGCCGGGTTAAGCCAGTGAGATTCTAGGAGTGAGTTGACAGGTAACCAGAGGAAATGAAAGTAGTCATCTGTAGCCGGGCGTGGTGGCGCACACCTTTAACCCCAGGACTCAGGAGGCAGAGGTAGGAGGATCACCATAAGTTTGAAGCCACCCTGAGACTACATAATGAATTCCAGGTCAGCCTGAGCTAGAGTGAGACCCTACCTCAATAAAAAAAAAAAAGAAAATATTCATCTGTGATAAGAGAATTGCCAAAGTCAAGCAAATACCAGTGCCAACCTGTGGGATGTGGACATGCCCCTAAAGACAGTAGGAGCCATGGAAGGCCCTAGAGCAGGGGAGTGACGTCACAAGTGTCTCTTCTCTCTCTTAGGTGCAGACACGCAGCACCGATGAGCCATGACCACCTTTGTCTTGTGCAACGAGTGCGGGAATCGGTGGAAGGTCTGTAACTCTGCATCTTTCTCCCTCCCCTGCCGTCCCCAGACCCCATCCCACATAAGAAGAGTGACGCCCACAGGCAGGGAGGGCAGGGCAGTGCCAGCCTGTGCAGAGTCAGCCTGCAGAGGTGGGCAGCGGCAGGTTAGCGCAGAGCGGCAGTGTTAGTTTTGGGAGGTCAGAAGCTGAGGCAGACAGCAGCTCCCCACAGGAGGGGTACGGCTGTCACTTGAGTGTGGTGGATTCTGCTTCTTCAGGTTCACAGAGAGGCAATGGCACAGGACATTTGGACCAGGATTCTGTAATGTGCTTTTATTTATTTGTTTCTTATTTCTCTTAGGTATCTGCAAGAAAGACACAGAAAGAGAGAAAGAAGGGGAGAGAATGGGCATGCCAGGGCCTCTTGCTGCTGCAAATGAACTCCAGATGCATGCCTTACTTTGTGTATCTGGCTTTATGTGGGTTCCGTCTCTCAGTTGTTTCTTATGCTGACAAGAACTTTATGCAAAGCTGAAAAAGCATTGGAAGCAGATCTGGTGGGCTGTGATGGTTGTCAGACACTGGTAGTCCTTTGCCTCCCAGCAGCCTTGGGCCGAGCCTCCTGGCCTCTGTCTTCCAAAAACACAGGAGGCTGTCCCTACTAGAAGCCCATTCCTTATCCATTGGAACCAGTAAACTTCAGCCTCTTAGAATGACTGCAAAGGCCACTGAGTTTCTACATGTCTTGGCTCACCCTCACTGTGGGGATAAACACAGTCCAAGCTGCTGATGTCTCCGGGTACTGTTCTGGAATTGGATGCATCAGAAGACAGAGTCTGTAGATACATTGTGTATAGGACCTGCTACAGCCTTCAGCTTCCCAGCCAGCAAGAGTTGGAGAGTAGCATGGGAAGACTGCAGAGCCTCTCCTGGAGGGTACAATGCCCACAGCTGCTAAAGGCAGAACAGGATCTATACCCTGGTCTTCTGTTAACTGTCACTGTGAACAACACAGTGAGATGCAGAGCTGTGCCAAAGTTGGGCGTGGTGGCGCACGCCTTTAATCCCAGCACTCGGGAGGCAGAGGTAGGAGGATCGCTGTGAGTTTGAGGCCAACCTGAGACTACAGAGTTAATTCCAGGTCAGCCTGGGCTACAGCAAGACCCTACCTTAAAAAAATATAGGGCTGGAGAGATGACTTAGCGGTTAAGATGCTTGCCTGTAAAGCCTAAGGACCTAGGTTCAATTCCCCAGTATCCACACAAAACCAGATTACATGCATCTGGAGTTCATTTGCAGTGGCTGGAGGCCCTGGTACACCTTTTTTATCTGCCTCGTTCTCTTTCTCACCCTCTCTCTCTCTCTCTCAAATGCGTAAAAGTAAAATACTTAAAAACAAACAGGGCTGGAGAGATGGCTTGGTGGTTAAGGTGCTTACCTACAAAGCCTAAGGACCCAGGTTTGACTCCCCAGTACCCATGTAAGCCAGATGCATCAGATGGTACATCCATCTGGAGTTCCTTTACAGTGGCTAGAGGTCCTGCGACCATTCTCTCTTTCTCTCTCTCAAATAATAAAACAAACAAACAAAAGAAATCCAAGGCAGAACACAGTTGTCACTAGCATTAATCTAATAGGGTGAGTGTTTTAAAGGGACACCCTGGAAAGATTTCTGGTCATCATGCTGTAAAACACCTCTTGTGTTCCTGGGCTTGTAGGGATTTAGAGCACATGGGAAGGTCAGTCTGAATCCCTGCCCTCGGCAACCTTACTGTGTGCAAAGGAGATGCAGGAGATCTCAACCGCAAAGGAGCAAGTTGGCTCAAGTCCACACATCCTTATGGACACAGGAAAGTAGAAACAGGCCGCAGACTATTTTCTCACCAGCATCAACACCCTCCCAGCCAGTCTTCCTGCATCCACCTGGATCCATTCCCATCTATGTCCTCAGCCTGGATGGACCAGAATCAGAGTTTCAAAAAATTGCAATTTTCAGAGTTCCCTGCTCTGCCACCCCCCCATTTAAAAGCTTCCACTCCCCCTCTCACCCGCTGTTCTTGGCAAGGTTTCAGAGACCCTGCAGGGCTGGCTTCTGCCTCACCCCAGCACCCTGTTCTGGCCATACTGGCCTCTCAGTTCCCCACGGTGTGCTGTGCCCGCCTTGTCATGGAGGCGCCCATGCATGACTGGGTAGAACACATGGTGTAACCCCATCTCCTCCTTCCCCTCAAAGACAGAGAGGGTGGGAGCTTCAGGTGAGGTGGCATGATTTCTGCCACTCAGCAAGGCTTCCTGGGGCAGGGAAGATTGTTCCCCAACAGAAGGAAAATCATAGAGTTAGGTGAGGTGGAACAGGAAGGTTACTTAACTTTGGAGGGGTACTGAAGATCTCACTGAGTTATTCTGTCCAAAAAAAAAAAAAAAACCTTATAAACAAAAGTTCATTAAAGTTTTTTAATTAATCAATTTATTTATTTATTATTTGGCTATTTACTTATTTGCAAGCAGAAAGAGATATAGATACAGATATAGAGGGCGTCTAGCCACTGCAACCGAACTCAGTAGTTAAAGGTGCTTGTTTGTGGGCTGGAGAGATGGCTCAGTGGTTAAGGTGCTTGCCTACAAAGCCAGAGGACCTCACTTTGATGCCCCAGGACTCCCATAAGCCATATGCACAAGGTGGAGCATGCATCTGGAGTTTGTTTAAAAAGAAAAAAAAGCCAGGAGTGGTGGCGCATGCCTTTAATCACAGCACTCGGGAGGCAAAGGTAGGAGGATCACCATGAGTTCAAGGCCACTCTGAGATTCCATAGTGAATTGCAGGTCAGCCTGGGCTAGAGTGAGACACTACCTCGAAAAACCAAAAAAAAAAAAAAGTGCTTGCTTGCAAAGCCTGCCAATTTTCCAGTAGCTATGTAAATCCAGATGCACAAAGTGACACATGCTTCTGGAGTTCATTTACAGCATCAAGAAGTCCTGGTGCCTCCATTCTGCCCCCTCTCTCTTTGCAAATAAATTAATTAAAATATAAAAAATATTTTCGGACTGGAGTGATGGTTTAGTGGTTAAGATACTTGCCTGCAAAGCCTAAGGACCCATGTTGGCCTCTCGAGGTCCCATGTAAGCCAGAAGCACAAGGGGACACAAGTGTGTAGGGTTGCAAATGCGCACAAGGTGGTACATGTATCTGGAATTCGACTATGGTGGCTAGAGGCCCTAGCATGCCAATTCTCTCTCTCTCTCATTAAAAAAATTTAAAAAAAATATTTTCAAAGCTAGCTGTGGTGGTGCATGCCTTTTATTCCAGCACTCAGGAGGCAGAGGTAAGAGAATCACCGTGAGTTCAAGGCCACCCTGAGAGTACATAGTGAATTCCAATTCAGCCTGGGCTACAGTGAAACCCTATCTCAAAAAAAGAGAGAGAGAGAGAGAGAAAGAAAGCATTCATGGTGCTCCCAACTCAAGCACACTGGTCGGATGGCAGAACACACATTTATGTAATTACAACTGCCGTAATGTAAAGTCTCACTTGGAGATAATATCAAAAGCCTGCATTTGAGCAAAATGGCTCCCTGGCCCCTTTCCCCAGGGATAGCCTGTCCTGCTCTGTCTGCTCACTGGAGGTGATCATCATTAACTGAATGATAGGAACAGACAGGCCTTTCCAAGCCTTTCTAGAAAACCCACATACAGTAAATATTTCTGAGTAACACTGGAGTCCTGAACAATGGGGCAGGAAGCCTCTTCCTCCTCCTCCTCCTCCTCCTCCAGTGACCCTAACCCTTTGAGTCCAGCTGCAAACTGCAACAGGAAGCCCCTCAGCCACTGTCTTTCCTCCTCTTCTTCCCCCACCCCCTGGGGACTCCAACTGCATTCGTGCTTAGTCACTCCTTGGCTTCTAAGTTCCACCTTGAGGAGGGTCCCAGGTGAAGGGAAGAAAAGCACTTGTTTAGAAGGAGGCAAGTAGCCAAGCTGGGCTCCCAGAGTCCTCAGGCAGTTCTGGGTGCTGGGGGGGTGGGGAGAGAAAAGAAAAAGCCCGAGGACAGGCCTCTGAAAGTTTATATAACAATTTGCCAGAGAAGCCAAGAACAAGGAGTCCCCTGGGTGGAGGGATTCAAGCCCTCATCTTACCTTTGAGACTGGCACTTACTCAGGCAAAGTCTGCGCCCCTCCTTGTTTCTAGGACCCCTAGCCCTGGGCTTCCCTCAGTGTAAGGCCTGAATTTGCGGGGTCACTGGCAGCTCCAAGTACCTCTGCTCTAGTAGGCTTCACACACCAGGCTCTTGAAGCTACCCATTGGCCCAACTTCCAGTTTCATCTGAATGTCCAGCAGAAACACAACGTGAGGATAAAGTCACCCCAAAGCCTTCACTATGGAGCAATTCTGATTTCCCAGATCTTCAGGCCTATTCTGCAAGACCCCCCTGCTACCAAACGTAGCATTAATGGCAACACCTATGGCCTGAATGCTCACTCTGTGTGGAGTGCTTTCAACATCCGTACTTAGGTATGATGATTCTCAATCGGAAAGACATGCGCCTGGAGAGTCCATGACTTCTGTAAAGGATGCCAGCCTGGATTCCAGCTGAGGTCTGTCTGACCTTGATGACCACACTCCGCCCACTCTTGGAAACCCTGCAGTATTGTAACTTATGTGGTGCCAAGATCAACTTGAAATGAGGTAAGATGGCATAATTCTGTAGTATCTAAAGAATTCCTAACCCCACCTTTGGGAGATGTCAAGCAGAGATGGGAAATGGTAGATCATGGTTAAGGTTCTACTGGTTCATTTTAGACACTTGAGTCATTTGACAACAAATAATTGGGCATTGGGAACAGAACACTCTACTAAAAGCGTGGCCGGGAGTTATGTTTGAGAAAATAATAATTAAAGTCCTTCAGGGGGTGGTTTTATCTGGAAAACAAAAGAAAGGCCCCTTTCCCCGACACAGGCAGTAGTCTTCGGTACAGTTAAAGACAACAGGCTTCTGGGCACTTAGCCAAGGTTCTGGGGATATTTATAACTTGAAGAGGGTGGGAGTCCCTAATAAGCTGCTATGTTCTTTTTCCATCACTTCCCTCTCCAAGGCGAGCTCACAGCTCTTCCCCATGCAGAATGCCTGCTTTGCCTAGCGCTCGCCTTCCATTGTCTTAATTCCCTCATCCTGGCTGGGGAAAGGGCAGGCTGCAGGTCCTTCCGTTCTGAGGAACTCCTGCCTGGACGCAGCTTAGCTGCTGCTAGCGGTTCTTGGCCAGCTGCTGAGGCTTCGGGGATCTGTTAGTGTGAGCTTGTGGATTCCCTGAGCTGCGGGAAAGTCTGAGGTCTCCGGAATCTGTGAATGTATGATCTCTGGGATTTACCTGCCAAGTCTATGGATTCAAGATCAACCTGCGGGTGAGAACTCCGTGATCTATCGGTGAGAGCTAGAATCTTTCAGAACGCCACCGCTCTATGAGAACTCAGCGGCTTTGATATCTACGACCTCTGCGATCCTAGAGCCCGCGATCCAGTGGTGTTTTTTTTTTTGTTTTTGTTTTTTTTCAAACCAGGAGGTAAGTCTGATCATTCCTATTGCGGGTTTGCAGTGTCGTATGGTGGGGCCAGCCAGGAACTGCTAACATCCAAGAAGCTGCCCGGGTTCAGGCCCTCGGAGGCCTCCAGGACCAGGACCTCTTCCCCACACAGTGAAGCTCGGGAATGCTAAGAACCGTGCGTCTCAACATTGGGGCATGGCTATCTGCTTACATGCCCCAACCCTTCCCCTGCTTCTAATTTCCCTCCGCGTTTTAGCTTCTGGGACCCGCGCTATCAGTCACCCTCTCCAGGGGCGCACTTTTCAGAAGTAATCGGTCACACGACCCTATAGGGTTAACAGCTACAGAGCCCAGACACCCTCCTCCGCCCACCAGGTCCCGGAACAAGCTGGCGCGCAACCACAGCGTAAGGCCTCCTGGGAGTTGTAGTCTGCATGCAGGGTGCGAATGCCGCAGGGCCTGCTGGGAGTTGTAGTCTAAGTTCGAGGTGCTGTAGTGCCTCAGGCTCTCTTCGCGGGAGGTGCAGTACGTGGGCGGAGCCCAAAGTTCCAGTGAGGCCTACGAATTGTCCGCGAGGGCAGTGGGCTGTTGACGGTTTCCCTCTCTGGCCTGGGTTGTCAAATGAGGGGCTCATCCCCACGTTACTCAGCACAGGCCACAGCCCTGAAGTCCGGCGTCGCCGATAATAAGCTATGACTCGATTCAGAGATGGTTCTGGAGACGGGAGGAAAAGCAGGGTACCCTCCCTGGCTAAACCGGCCGTGGTCTCTGAGGGAATAAAGTGGAGACACTTCGCATTGGCTAGAAGGACGCCGCTCCTTCCCCCACCCTTTTGTTCTTTCCCTCTTTAACTCGTGGCCTCTAACTGGCCTTTGTACACCCAGGCGGAACTACAACTCCCGGCAGGCCTCGCGGTCCGCGCAGGCGTACTAGAGCTGCTCGGCCACGCTGAAGGAGGCGGGCGGACGATTTGCCTTCTGATTGGTAGAGGGTTTGTGAGTTTCGTTCTCTGATTGGCTGAGGCGGCTGCCGGAAAAGACCCAACCTGGAGATGGAAGAGCCTAGGCGTTCTGTGGGCTGGGTTGATCGCCTCCCTGAAATAGCTTGGAGCTGACCCGCGGCCCCAGAGAGCCATAATTTGAGCCGTCTGAGGATTGTGTTGGAGGACTCTGGCACCGCTTCCACCCGGTGGTGGCAGAGACACCGAGGACGGGCCACGATCGGGGGTCAGGGAGGAGCGTGACCCGGGCCGGTGCAGGGCCCTCCCCGCCGCAGGGCCCTCCCCGCCGCCAGGTGGCCAGAACTCCAGCCCTGGGGAGTGGGCAGGGCCTGTTCTCGAGCCTCACGCCCTGCTTTTCGCCTCCCTAGCGCTGTCTGCTAGCTGCTGCTTCTGCTCGCTCACCCCCTGGGAGGCGAACCCTTGTGTCCGAGATGGCAGCCACTCTGCTCATGGCTGGGTCCCAGGTAAGCTGGAGGTGGCTCCCCGAACCTCGCCTATGCCTACTCCCATCGCCCAGCTCCCTCCCACCCCAGCTCTGCAAACGTCTAGGAAATTCCTTGGCATTAGTAATTAGCTCGCTTCGGTGTTCTGCTTCAGGTGCTCAGGTCTGGCCTGTATCGCCACCAACAAGCATATATCGAGCTTCTGCCTTTCAAAATATTGGAGAGCTAAAAGCTAGACTAGACAGTCCGTACCCACCTGGTTCAGTCTTTAGGAAGAAAGACATATCCCGTTAACCTTGTTACTGTGTGATATGTGATCTGTTTGCGGTAGCAACAAAGTGCTGTGGTATGGGGACCAAGGAGTGAAAGTGATTCATTCTATCTGAAGTATCCTAGGAAAGAGCGTAGCCGAGCAGAGAGGTTGTTGGTAGCACCGACGAACAGTTAGTTGGTACTAGAGCTGGCCGAGGACAGAATTTCAAACTCGTGTAAGAAAGATGAAAATCACTGTGTGTGAAGGTGTAAAACAATGTAAGTGCTAGAAATATTCTGGAAAGGGGCACGACTATAGAATAAGGTAGACCCCAAGTGGGCAGGATATCTGACTATGGGCCCAGGACAGGTCAAGTAAAAGAAAACCCATCCCACCTGTATTGTGACCACATGTTTTTTTTGTTTTCTTTCTTTTATTTTTTAATTTTCTGTTTCTTCTTTGGACTCCACAGATGAGACTTAACGACTTTGCATCCTCCACCTTTCTAACTATGTCTCTAATTTCAAGAAGAAAAACTGGTACTAACCTCGTAGATACCAAGTAGTGAGGAAGCATTGTGTGATTACAGGCACCTGTGACATTTGAAGATATGGCCATGTACCTCACTCGGGAAGAATGGAGACCTCTGGATCCTACACAGAGAGACCTTTACAGGGATGTAATGCAGGAGAATTATGGAAATGTTGTCTCATTAGGTGAGTAGGGAGTCATCCATCCTTCACTCCTGTGACTTGGAAACTGTCCAGTGGCTTAGGTCTTTCAGCATAGTTGAGCTATTAGCTTCACTGCTAGACAAATCTTTGAATGTGGAAACATCCAAGTCATGTTGTCTAAAAAGGAAAGAAGAGTTTGCACATTTTAGAGGCATTCAGATTTCTCAGGCCCTGAGTCATTTGCCATTCTCCATCCTGTTCGTACAGATCACTGGCCAAACAGGTCTGGCGTAGTGATGCTTGCCAGGAGTTGATGCCCCTGGAGATGGTGCTTTCTCTCTAGGGCACTAGACGATGAGGGGTTCTGAAATGGGTTTACAGGAGGACAGGAGCCACCCTTTAGTGTTTGTTTGGGCTCCAGAGTGGCAGCTTTGCTTCAGGCTCTTTACCTGAGTTAAGTTCTGGTATAGGACTGCATTAGAGTGGATCACAACCTTCACGTTTATCAAATGAGGTTTCAGAATATAACTAGAAGAGATGGTAGATTCTTAGCTAGAGAAGCACATGGGTGTAGGGATATAGCTCAGTGGGTAGAGTGCTTGCCTAGCGTGCATGAAGCCCTAGGCTCCATCCACACTCCACATTAAAGGAGCTGCAGCAGAGCTCACCTTCAGTCCTAGCATTCAAGAGGATCAGAAGTGCAAGGCTTCCTTTGATAGTGATTTTAGTGCCAGACAGGGCTTCAAGAGACCATGTCTCCAAAAAAAGCAGCGGGGGGCCAAGAACATTTACTTCATGGTCTCCAAACCTGTCTTCTCTGCTAAGTATCCTTTGGTCTGGTGTAAACAGAAGAAACAAGATATTCTTTTTTGGGGGGTGGGGTGAGGAAAGTAGAGGTAGGGGCTCACTGTAGCCCAGGCTAACCTGGAACTCACTCTGCAGTCCCAGGCTGGCATCAAGCTCACCATGATTCTGCTACCTCTGTGCCTCCCAAGTGCTGGGCTGGGATTAAAGGTGTGTGCCACATGCCTGGCTTCTTTATTTATTTATTCTAAATATTTATTTGAGAGAGTGAGAGAAAGAGGCAGATACGTATATAAATATCAAAAATGGCCGGAGAGCTAGAGAGATGGCTTGTGGTTAAAGTGCTTGCCTGTGAAGCCTAAGGACTCAGGTTCGATTCCCCAGTACCCATATAAGCCAGATGCATAAATAATAAAATATTTAGCTGGGCGTGTTGGCTCATGCCTTTAATCCCAGCACTTGGGAAGCAGAGGTAGGGGAATCGCTGTGAGTTTGAGGCCTCCCTGAGAGTACATAGTGAATTCCAGGTCAGCCTGGGCTAGGGAACACCTTATCTCACAAAAACAAAAATAATATTTTTTAAATGGTCTGAGGGGGCTGGAGGGATGGCTTAAGAGTTAAGGTGTTTACCTGCAAAGCCAAAGGACCCAGGTTCGATTACCCAGGACCCATGTTAGCCAGAGGCACAAGGGGGTGTACAAGTCTGGAGTTCATTTGCGGTGGCCCTGGTGTACCCATTCTCTCTCTTTCCCTCTTTCTCTGTCAAATAAATAAATAAAAACAAAATATTTATTTAAAAAAATAAAAATAAAAATGGTCTGAGGTCTGAAGAGATGGCTCAATAGCTAAGTGTACTTTCTATGCAAGCATGACAGCCTGAGGGGGCTAAAACCTTCCAAGTTTGAATTTCCAGATCACATGCAGTTCACATGCACCTGTAATCCCACTCTCTCAAAGAGAAGCAGAGACCTGGGGATCATACATGTTCTGAAAAACCAGCAAGCTCCAGTATTAATAAAAGACTTTTTAAATGAGCATGGGCCAGTAGTGGTGGATCCTCGTAATCCCAGCACTAGGGGAGGCTGAGGTAGGAGGA